>NW_024067762.1:0-300000 GCF_009389715.1 Phoenix dactylifera | reverse complement strand
TTAGACATGATTTGTAATGCAAGTTTTGTCCTTAACAACTGATTCTGTGCATTGAGATACTCCCATAATAACTGCATTTCTTGCATCAGTTTAATGGAGAGAAACCAAACATCTGCAGTTATTAGTTACATGAAGAATTGAAAAAAACTTTGGTCAGAAGGAACCAAATTTATTCATCCCTCCTCAGTTGCATCTATTTCACATGCCAAGCATCTATTCTACTATTAATTAAACCTTTCTACCTCTAATTCATGCAATTCCAATTTTTAATTTCAACGTATCCTTTCCAATAGCGAGTTTCCTTGCACGGTACTTCCCAATTTTGCACCATGCTAATGGAGCCGTGTGGAGCATGCGGCTACAGACCATATGTTTGAGCGTTTAAACTCAACCTCTGACATATACGTTTACTTTTCTGTTTTTACTAATAGAATATATGTATTGCATGTTTCATGCTTTTTTTCCCCACTCGAACGAGTTGAGTTGGCCATGTTCATACTCTGGTTAATAACTGTGGAGGAAATCAAGGTATGCCATCTCGAGATCAAACCTCATACCAACACCATATTTTCATTATATCTGTATAGAGCCTGTTCGGCATACCGATATTCGGTACACCTTTTGTATTATGTATTGGTATGGTAGGGTATGAACTGTACTATCTGGTAGTTCGGTGCAGCATGTTTTGTATTGTTCAGCTCGATATAGTATAGTGTATTTTGACTGCAATAGATGTATTTTATTTTTAGATAGAGACTTCGTTGAACTAGATTTTGGAGTCAGCTTGATGGCGAGTGCTGGCCCTTTAGTCTACCAACGTTCTTCACGCTCTAGGGTATAATACTGCTATTGGTGTCCAACAACCATGATAGTTGACCCACAATGGCCTTGTCCTTTGCTTCACGGGACGTCAACGCTGAACATTCCCAAGAATAAAAAATGCTGCCTGGATGGCAAATGGAATCAGCGGTCGGCCCGCTGGGAGAAAATAGACCTGTAGTCTGGATTTCCATTTCATTGTGGCGGTGGAGTCAGCTTTTCGAAATATCCATCCTAGGGGCTGAGTTGAGAGCAGCTTGGTAGGGAATTCAGTATGCCATTCATTTTCTGAAGGCTAATGATATCTTTTTTGAAGATGATTCATCCATCATTGTTGGTGGATTTCGAAACAATATGAAATTGTAATCCTTACTGTGGGATATTTGGATATTAATTAGGAATTGCGCTGCAATCCTTGCATCTCATGTTTACAAGGGATATTTGGATATTAATTAGGAATTGCGCGGATGGATGTTTTTTTTTTTTTTTAGCCGAGCATTCAGCGTAGCACTATATGGATGGTTTTGGCTTCTAATCCTCCTGAGTTTAGAGATACTTTATTTTCTGATTTTTGTTGAATGTATTCGTAATAAACAAGTATGAGCCATCTCCTTGTATTATAATTAAAAAAAAAAACCAAGTTCTGACGATTGTTTTCCAATTTTTTCTTGACAATGTGATTCCCTTTGCTACAGTGATGTACCTAGGAGGTTTGTTAAATGCAACTCCTTTGTATTATACTTCATAAAGTGAATCTCTTCTATTGGACATTGGAAAGTGAAAATGGTGCGTCTTTTAAAAGCTAATGCCGAGCTATTTTTGTGAAGCCACATGGGCAGAGTTTTTTATCTTTCCCTCACCAGAAACAGTCAAACCTCAAGCTTTTAATTATGGGTCATTTCAACAATATAAAATTATCAGCTCCCAAGAGGAATAGAGAAAAGTGGAGGACCGCAAAAAAAAGAATTGGCGTTGCCAATTTGGATTTCTTTTTGATGCAAAAGCAATTTGGACTTCCCCATAACTCTGACAGACATTGTGCCTTAGTCAAGCAAATGTGCAGAAATAAAAAAAAAATATTTGGATCTAGAGGCTCGGAATCCATCCTAAAATTATCCTCTTCATCTAGAAGGTGATTTGGACATGCTCGCCCATCAGAGGAGTGCTAAGTGGTCAGAAGATAAACGTCACACCTTTGTTGTGATGCGGAGGTGGAGACTATTGACCATGCTCTGTTTTAGCGTCGGAGGGTAGCGCATGTGTGGAATTTCATTTGTTTCTTTCTGGCATTTTTCCAGTAAACAACAATCATTCAGACCTTTCTCGAATCTCTCCAGAGGAGTTTTAGCAGTGAGTCCTCTAGACTGTAGGGCACTAGGGCCACTTATATTGGCTATCATATCTGGCTTGCTAGGAATGCCTATATTTTTTAGAGCAGCACACTGGCAGCGAGGCTTATCTTAGAAAGAGAGCTGATGCAGGCTACTAAAGTTTTCTTTTCTTCCATAGTTAGAGAGACTGGGATAGCTTGGGATATCTAAAACTCTTTTTCTGCTCCTGTAGCGATCCAGTTGGTTTACATCACCTAGGAGCCCCTACTTCCAAGCTTTCTCAAGGTCAACTTCAACGGTCGTGCAACAGGCGACGGTAGCAGAGATTGAGCTGGGTTCGTGATCCCAAGTTCGGACTCTCGGCCGGTCGTAGCTTGCGAGATGCCGATCTTTAATGTCTCAGTTCCAAGAGCGGAGCGGACAGCGACCTGGGCTGGTATTATCTATACGAGGTAGATTTTGAGGTAGATTTTATTGTTAAAGATTATTTATGAACTACGTACTTTGTAATGCCATTTAGTATTTTATTCATGTATAATTTAAAAAAGTTATATTTTAAAAAAAATATAACTTAAAAAATATAATCTAAGAAATATAACCACGACCTCTCAAATAGATATGTATGATTGGCGTACGATTCTACTAGTGGATATAACGGTTGGCATATGGTCCTATTATAGGATATAATAGTTAGTAATGCCCTCACCAGCGGATATAAGAGTTGGTATACAACCTCGTCAACAGGTATAATAGTTGGCATGTTGTGATATCTAGTTGATTACGGTCCCGTCATGGTATAAGGTGACCTTAGTATTTAGTCTGAGAGTATTATTCTATATCATGATATGGCTGAATGATAAATGGTTTATAAATTTATTTATGCTATGTACTTGAAAGCATATTTATAAAATTTGCATGATCAATGCATATGCAATAGTATGATTGGTTTTATGATTTATTATATTGTTATTATGAAATACTATATTTTGCAATGATATTTATATTAGAGTTTATTATATTATCATATATATATATATAATGGTTTAATTTGTAGTAAAAGTTATTCTCTAGATAATGCATTAAAATTATATAAAATTTATGCTTGATCCAATAAAGTAGTATATGTTAGGATCTCATGCATGCCGCATAAAAATTTCAAAAATTTTCAGATCTGCAGCGGAAGGGCATGCGCAGATTCCGTTCATTGCATGAACGTATTTTAAAACCATTTATAGATAGATTAGGATTAAATTCTTTTAAACCATTTAAAAATCAATAAAAAGATCAGATCTTCACCTTGTGCGGGTAGATGGTCTCCGCAAATCTGATTTACGTGGATTTGTTGAAGGTTCGATGGAAGCCGCACACGCGTCCGACCTCTACGGGTATCCACACGAGGCAAAGCACCGATCGAAGCTTTTAGATCTCCCCGGGGTGCTAGCTCCCTTGCAGAGATGGCTATTGATGGCTGATATCCTCCCTATCAATCAACTCTTGAATGCCTAAGGGAGGAGGAAGAAGAAGGATGGTTCAATAGAAGGAGAACAAAAAATCTGCAGCCTTTTCTTTTTCCTTCGCGTTGGAACCAAGGAAGGGGATGAAGTAGACCACGCCAAGAACTTCTTTTCTCTTGTTTTCTTGTAGCTAAAAGGAGGAATGGAAGGAGGTTGCTTGCTGCCAAAAATCCCAAGAAAAATCATGAAAAATTCGGAGCCCCTTTGAACCCCTCTTTTATGGTGTGTGGATAGAGATGAGCTCCTAAATTTTAGGAGCTCATCTTTATCCCTTTGTGAATTCAAAATAGGAGGGGCATGGCCCCTCCTTTTTCCTTCACGCCACGAGCCAAGGGAGGGGCGTAGGCCCCTCCCTCTTCTCCCATTTGGTTAGCCCCCACTTAATCTAATTAAGTGGGGAGGGTTGGGTCCAAGTGCTAGGATTCAATTCTATTCAAAATAAGATTTACACCCATTTCAATTTCCTCTAAATCCTAATCTAATTAGAATTTAATTGAACCATGACTCAATTGAACTCTTCAATCCTAATCAAATTAGGAGTCTTTTAATTAATTAGATTAAAATTAAAATTAATTAGAACTTAAGAAAATCCTAATCTAATTAGGACTTATTAAATTTCAGCCCTAAGGCAATTGGACTTTAGAAATCCTACTCCAAATAGGACTCTAATTTAATTTGAAATCCTAATCCAATTAAGACTCCAAGGATCCTACTCCAAGTAGGACTCGTGATCAAGTCCAATTAATTAAATTAAATAGCAATCCGATTAAAATTATTCCTTCTTCAACTCACTAACTCTTAGCGGGTTAACCAATTATCAATCAAATTGATTATTTATGATTTCTAATCACAATTCAACCATCGGATCGGTCAATACCTCTAATGTGTGTGACCACATAGGTTCTATTCTGACTGGTAGTGAGATATATTGCGATCTCTATCACAATATCATTGAAAACTCCTTTCAATGGGTTGAAACAATTCCAACTCAACTCACCAGGGATCATCGACCATCAAGATGGTCCCTATGAGTCTCACCATCCACCAGTGACACCTAGCAGCATATAGTGGCAACCCAGTAGAATGGAATGATGAACCTTTTGGTGCAGTTATCGTATGATACAGTCCTTCTACCGTAGATCCCTACAGAACGGAGGTCATGGATAACTTGTCAAACCCCGTCGTCTGTCATATGTCTAGATTTATTCAACTTGAGTTCGAGAGTGGAAAACTCTTTCTCCACTGTATATACTGCCCTGGCCAAGGTCTTAAAACTCAGTCTTATAAATCACATAGGATCACTCCTCATCTATCAAGGTCAATAGATTCCATG
Organism: Phoenix dactylifera; assembly: GCF_009389715.1. Lineage (NCBI taxonomy): Eukaryota > Viridiplantae > Streptophyta > Magnoliopsida > Arecales > Arecaceae > Phoenix > Phoenix dactylifera. The sequence continues at coordinate 295,003 of NW_024067762.1, read as the reverse complement.
TAGGTGCATACCCTACTCCTACAGTGAACCTACTGCAGCCAATCTACACTACAAGGACTCATATGACTAGAGACCATGTATATGTGTAGTCAAACTGCAATAACCTCACTGTGAGTAGCCGAATCACCGCAGGTCAAAGGACCAGTCACACTACTACAACATCAAGCAAGTCACTGACGAGTGGATAGACATCCAAGTGACTTCTTATCTTGGTCATGCTCAGTACCCTTGTTCTCTAATAAGCACCTGCACTATCACTTCAGTATCTCTATACTGTGAACTCGAGTCTCGTCCATCCATAAGGAAAGCGATCTGTGCACTGATCTTATCGGATCGATCACCGTCCTCGTGATGATCCATTGATCAGGAGTATTTAGAAATTAATCACCAATGATACATGGCTCAAATTCTCAACTCTTGAGATTATGTATTATCAGCTTATTAATTTCTTGAACGATTCATAGACACATAAACAATATGAATGAAAAAGATGCCCATTTATTATTCAATAATAATAATGTCAAGTACAAAACAATGTCCCAGAATTAATAATGTGTCAGCCAGATTGGCTTCTAGGGCATATATCTAACAGTATAAACTTACTTACTAAGCTGCTTAACTTATTCTTCTCTTTGTTTCAGTTTTCTTTTCAAACAAAAAGAGAAATTTGGCAAACAACAACTCACATTAATGGTTTCGGTGAATTATGGGTTACATGGCTTTTGAATATTTAAACTTTGGATTTAAATCCTCTGTAAGTACTGTTTTAATAAAAAAAGAAATTTTTGGACCTCTGTTATTATATACTTTATGATTATGAAATTTGTATAAATCTTTTATTATGGGCAATATCCGTGGCAGGATGACCATGCCCAAGGCCGGCCGAGCATTAGGCGACCAAGACGGTCGCCTAAGGCCTCGGGCCAATGACCAAGGAAGCAAAGGCCCGGGCGAGTGACCAAAAGGATGCCAAGGCCCCATATCAAATGTGAACAGGAGCTGGCTACGAGTCTTCCCCCTTGATGGAAGGGACGTGGAGAGAGTTTCCTGGCCTGCAGAGGGGCAATTTGGGAAGTTGGGGACATTAGTTCTGTTTTGGGTGGAGAGAGAGAGAGAGAGAGAGAGAGAGGAGGGATTTGGTTGGCTTGATACACGTCTGAAGCCACTCGTATCTTTCATCCCTTCTCTTTTTTGGTTTTGGTCTTGGTTTTCCTTCCCTCACATTACTCCTGATCCAGCTGGGTCATCAGGAAGAAAGATAGGAGGATTGGAGATGGACTTCTTGGAGGGTGTAGATTCCTATAATTTTATCCTCTCAGTTTCTTCTTTCCTTTTGGTTGGTAGAGAGGGAAAAGGAGGGAGGTTGGAGATTGAATGGCCGCTGTGCCGTGATGTTGCAGTTGCTGCTTGGGTACTCCGTTGAAGGGGAGATGGTGGGATGGGACTTTTATTAATTAGATGGAGTGAATTTTCCATAATGCCCCTACTTTCTCTTATGGAGAGGTCCCTTTCGGGACAAATTCATTCCTTTACCTTGACCATGAAGTGCCGTAGGATAACCTTTTCCTATTATGCTCTTGCTTGACATGGTAAACAGTACTGCCAGGCATTATCTCATTTATTTAATTAATTTTATGGGTCTTTCTTTAGCATAATTATTTTTCTGTATATTCATTCAAAAATTATATTGAATTGAAAATTTTTTTTATCAGTCTTTATTGCATTCATGTATCTTTGTTGCAATAATATATTTAGTAGCTATCTATTTCGTATCTTTTTCTAAAATATTTTATATTTATTAAAAAAATATTATTAAAAAAAAGGCCTCATTCACTGAATCCGCCTTAGGCCTCCAAATGTATTGGGCCGCCCCTGACCATGCCATATTCCAAATTTGGGACATGACGCATGCACCAAAAAAAGAAAAATAATTCATTCGTAATATTTTCTCTATGAGTAAATTAGGTTTTGGTGGAATTTTCAAAAAGGAAAAAATCATTCAAAAAAGAATGTTCAAAAAAATCATAATAATTATAGAAATTCATGGAAAAAAAGGAGCCACATGCACAAAAAAAAAATTAGGAAAATTTGAAATAAATTAAGAGAAAAATAATTCATTTGTAATAAAAAAAATACGGCATTCCGAAGTTGTACGAAAACAAGAAAATCAAAAAAATTCTACTTCTTTTTTTTTGAAAACTTTAAAAACATAACTTTTGATTTTTATTTATTTTTCTCCATGTACGAAAAATTTTGAACTTTAGTACCACAGTGGTCGAACATAGTAGGATAGTGATAAAAATTCTCCTCTTTATTATTTGTACAATTGAAGTGCCATTCCATGACACATATAGTGGGTATCAAAAGCGTAGTCATAAATTATAATACGTTGCCCGCTGATCTATGTCCTAAACAAAAAAAAAAACAAAAATCATTCTAATATTCATGTTTATTATACTTATACCTAATAGTTTATAAAACCTATACTTACACTCAATTAAACTAACGGTATTAGTAAGACTATTTATCTTATATGAAAAGTCAAAATTACCCTTAAGTAGAGAGGAGAATACATACGTTTTCTTATATCCTTAAGTGGTTGTTATGTCACTTAAGGTCATGTTAATTATTTTATTTTTTTAATATGGTATTTGTGTTTTCATTTAAGGTTAACAGTTTGATTATCTTTCTGCTAAGTTATGGATTAAAGTGTTGAATAAAAATAAACATGGATAATTGGATTAAAAATTCTATAGAATTTATAGTTTGGACAAGTACAATAAATAAATTCATAGGATTACAAGCTGGGTTAGGCTTATATTTATAAATACTTGAAAGTAGCTTTGGAACCGGCGGACTGAATTTTATAGGAAGAAAAAAAAAATAATTTTTTTTATAAATATACTTTTGAATATATATAAATTTAAATCTAGCCCATTTCAAACTATCAACCACAAATGTCTACCTGTCAGTGTCCGGGCTTCCTCTCTCTCTCCCGCTCTTGTGCTTGTCCACTTCCGGGAATCTCCCCCTCTTCTTTCCCTCTTTTGCTTCATGTGCTGTTGCTCACCATGCGGCTTTTTGAGGCTTCTTCCAGTCTCGGCAGCTCCCGCGTGGACTATTCTTTTGGACTCCCATCACTTGGTCTCTGCTCGGCTTTCATCTCCTTCCTGGTTCCTTCCCTTCTCGATATCTTTTAGGGCTTCAAAGTTGATACCTCTGCAGTAAGTTCGAGATCGAGCTGCCACTTCGATCAGAACTGTTTCTGTGGACTGATCGCGATGCAGCCAGGTAATCAAAGTGGAGTATTTTGGTTCGTTTTCAATCCGAAAATTTCGATTTCTTGTGTTGAATTCGGGTCCATTTTGGTTCCTTTTTTTACCTCCAATCCGTAATATTTGTTCTTGTTATCCAATTGAATGATTCTGATCCGTGTATTCGGAGAATCTTGTACTTGGAATCGAATTATGTATCAGTTGATTAAGTAAAATGTTAAGTGTAATGCCAACGGTGCACTTTGTTTAATTACCTATTTATTTGATTATTTTTGAGATCATTTTTTGCGATTTTAGTAGGGTTTGGGTTTGTTGTTGATGATTGTAACATGTGATCGGGACTTAATCAACGTATTTCTTTGCCAGTATATCTTAAAAATGATATCTTGTGCATATTTTCTGTTTTTCAGGAAAAATTGAAGCCTCCATAAAATTGAAGCTTGAGGGACTATCTTTCATGCTTGTAGATGTTTCAAGTATCATACATATTTAATTGGATTTGCCTTCTGATTCAGGAATATGATTTCGTTTTTGAGAATTTGTACTTTGTGTGGTGATTATGAAGCTTACATTCTTTTTTGGCTGGAAAACTGATGACTTAGCATTTATGGATGGAAAGATTGGTTACTCAAAGTTTTCTGCATTATGGCATGTGTTGAGACTTAATATTGTCAATAATCTAGATATGTTTCTGACCTATGAGTTTAGAGTGTTGCTTTCTTGGGTTTGCTTCTTCAGTGTTACAAGTTTGCAAATATGATTTGATTTCTTGTTGAGTTCAGGTCAATTCTGGTCACTCTTTGGCCCAAGTGGTGCCAATTGTTCCAGTATGTTTCATAATTCTTTTATGTAGTCAAAGAATCTATAACTTGGAATTGTGTTCAGAATTAGTTAAATGAGGTGTTCAAGAATGACAACAGAAGGGTACATTTTATTTTGTTGTTCTTGGATCTATTTGTGCAATTTTAGAAGGTTTTGGAGGATGATGGTTGAACCATATTAGTGATTTAACCATTGCATTCCTCATCTATTTGAAATATATACAACAGAAATCTAGAGTTCTGCTGTAAATTCAATTTTATCTTAATGTGAACTGCAAAAGAAATGGCGCATCAAAATTTGTTTAGATAGAATTGTTGTTCACTGGTCCTTGTTCATCAAGCTGTTTCCAGAATAAGTTGTTTTGTCTTTGTGTGGTTTCAGGTTTTGATATGAATAAGCTGTGCAAAGAAGCTCAGACACGTTGGTTGAAGCCTGTAGAAGTTCTTTTTATCTTACACAATTATGAGAGTTTCCAACTCTCCAATAAGCCTCCTGATAAGCCACCTAGTAATATACATGCTCTTCTTGGATATTAGATATTCAGCATTGTTGATTGACTTCAATTTAAGTTTTCTGCTGCTTATGTTTGTGATATCTTTTGAATAGGTGGTTCTTTGTTCCTTTTCAATCGAAGGGTGCTACGCAATTTCCGTAATGATGGACATTTGTGGCGGAAAAAGAACAATGGAAGGACCCTTGCAGAAGCACATGAGCGTCTTAAGGTTTGTTTAATTGAATCATTTATATTTGTACTGTCAGCCTATGCTTGTAACATTAGCCTTTCTGAAAGAAGCTACCTTTTCTTTCCACCTCTTTTCTGTTTCTTCCCAACTTTGTGCAAAGTTGTTCTCTTTTCTCTGTCTCCACTCATAAAAGATGGCTTGTGTTTCCTGTCAAATTCCACAAAGAAGTTCTAGTTCTTATGAGCTAAGGCGTGAACTTATATAAATCACATTTTATTCTTCTTCTTCATTAACTCAATGAATCTAGGTTCTTCACTTCCCTTTTTATTCCCAAAAAAAAAAAAAAAAACCACATGCAGTTTCTCTACTTACTGATCATTATTAATGTAGCTCCTCAAGATACCATTTCAGCTCAATTGATTGACCTTATTGATGACCAGCCTGACAAATGCACCTTCTTGGCATGAAGTCAATGATCCAACTCATCACCTTGATGATCATACTTGCTCTTGAAATTGGCATAAATTTTTTTGACAAAGACCTCCAAGAGTGCCCCCTGAAAAATCAAAGGTTGAGAAGTATTTAAAAAAATGATATTGTGCTCAAGTAAGAGAAAAGGAAAATCTACAATTTTGTTCCACTGATTTAATCAAATAACTAGTCAAGATCCTTGAGCAAGGATTTTCTCTGCACCTAAAAAATGAAAATGTATAACAGTTGCTTGGTATGTTTTGATATGCTTTCTGCCCAAAGTAAACGAGGACATGCAGTATGAAATGCAAGTAGTGGGGCTAGCTAGTTTCTGAATTTGCTTTGACATGCGGTTCCACAATTATGAAATTTTCATATTTGAAAGCAAGTACTCAGAAGCTAGGGTAGGGCTCACACAATTTTGGGTTGCCTCAGGCATCAATACTCCTATGCAACATATTTTGGGCCTGATACCACACCCTGACAACTTCTGTCCAAGGTTTGAAATGCCAACTATACCACCCTGTATTGTGGACCGTTCAATGTGCTCTATTGATCCATATCAACATGGTGTGTTCTTTGGGCTGGCTAACCTTGTACATATAGGCATTCATTATTCTACGCATGGAACAGTACATGGCTGGTGTTATGTCCTATACCTCCAAATTTCAACCCTGGCCTCCATCGGTTGTTGGACAGAAATGACTGAGCTCTGCATCAATAGCTGTCATAAATCTTTTTATTTTTCTATTTAATTATAAATTATTTCATATATTTTTAGAATTTCTATTTTTTGGCAGTGGTTAGTATATTGATTGCTAATATCTCCATTACTTAACTGTATTATGCCTCCTAAATATTAGCGAACATTGAATTCTTGGTACTCCATGCACATATTTTAGTCACAGTAAAAGTTACCTGATGTGAAATTAGTTGAAACTGCTATTGTTTATGTATTTCTTGTGAGGTCATCTGGACTGTATATTCCTTTCCATAAAATGATGTTCTCAGCATCAGTTAACATGGCTAGGTTGGGAATGCTGAAGTATTGTCTTGTTATTATGCTCGTGGGGAGCAAAATCCATGTTTTCAGAGGCGTATCTATTGGATGCTGGACCCGTAAGTTTATACATTCCTCATAATTTTTAGAGAATTAGCATACCTTTTAATCACATTTTACTTCAGATTGATCAAATGTACATTTTTTTTCCTTTGATTTTATTATTATATTTATTTGACTACAAAAAGTTACTGGCTTAGCATGTAAGCCTCAGAACATTGTCACTTATTAAATAAGTTTTTCTTCTCTATTTCTGATTATAGTTAATGGAGGGATATCTTATCTTGATTTTCATAGTGGAATTTATTGCCTTTTTATTTATTAATCAGATGTTTGAAACTTCATCTTGATGACCTACCCATGAAGTTCATGAAAAATCTACACATTCATAATGGAGATGTTGTTTCTAGGTGATACTATCAACTAGCTTGACTTTGATAACTGTTAGATGGTAGAAATGCACACAATGTGGAACAGTGGAAGGATACTTGTCCAATTTGGCCATTTTTATAATTTAACTCAACATACATATTTCTTTTTGTTTAATAAGGAAAGGTTGGAGTAGACCACCTAGAGTTTCATCATTAAGGAGTAAAAAATAGTCCAGCTTGATCACTTGATAGGTCTGGATTGAGCCAGGCCCTTTTTGCAGCCCCAGACGAGGTTGGAGTTTAGTTTAGGGATAGACTAAACTTTGAGACTAATTTTGTCTCGTCATATCTGATCCATTTGGCTTCTCTTTTTTGCTGCCTTCTGAGATAAGGTGGTTGAATATTCGTTGTCTGTGTTACAAAGTGGATCTTTTCTTTTTCCTCTCATCTGGAGGCTCTCTTGATTATATAACTGAGTAGTATTGACCATCTTTCTTGGTCATGCATGAGTATAAAAGTGCCTTCTCTCCTGATGATGCCACCAACTGCCACAATGTTTATGCGATGGCATCAAATGTCGAGTTTGTTGATGATATTTAAACAGGTCTCTTTTATATTTGTTAGTAAGTGATATTGTTAGAAAAAACTTTAAGCTTCTGATACAAGCAAATGTTATAATTGCCTTTTTCCAAGTAAGCTTCGAAAGTAAGTATTTAGTTGAGCATTATATTATACCAATGATAAGTCTTGTGTGCTAAAGCTGTTTGTTGATCTATGTTTTTAGGAATTTACCGTTGTGGTGGTTTATATTGGATATGTCAGTTTTTTTATAGACACTCATATCATTAGAAGATTGCGATGAGTAGCATTATTACATGCCTAGCTCCTAGTGTTACAATCAGTAAGTATTTTGTGCGTGCCTAAGTACACTTTTCTTCTTCTGTGCAGGGCATATGGGCACATTGTTTTTGTCCATTATAGAGAAGTGGCAGAGGTCTGTGCCTGATTCTCCCAAAAGGGGGCAAATTCTATATATACCTTTTCTCTTTATTCATTCCATCCATAATTCTCCCCCAAAAGGGGAGGCAGAAGATGAAAGAGTGCTGAAAAAAAAGTGAACAAAAATTGAAAAAAAAAGACTGTAATTTATGAGGAATTCATTAGTTTTCCTGAACACAACCAACCAAAATTTTGGAGAAAATAATCAATAAGAAAACCAAAAAAATATTCTATATCGGATACATAAAAAAGTATCCTGCAGCACCAGTGTTTACACACCTTTACATTTATATGCTGAAAAATTGCTTTATGCTTTGTAATCTTCAAATGGTCATCCATATTTTCAGAATTGTGCTAACTACACATAGGCATACACAAGGCTATCCATATGTCCATACATCTATATATGCATGCCACTGCATGCACACATACATAATATATTTATGACACATACGCACTGCCCTACTTGCTTGGTTTAATTTATGATGTTTCTTTAAATTCCTTTTATTAAATCTATATTGCTTGAATTTATTTTCAGATGTCAAAAAATGCATGAACCTGGACCTCATAGATCAACTATTGAATAGCTATACATGGCTGCTGCCTTTATGCATATTGCTAATGTATATTTTTATTCTAAATGGGATAAGCAGGATTGTAAATTAAATTTTGTTCTTGTGGAAGTGCAATATAGGTTCTCCTTACAAGGGCTGAACAATTCATGCATGTTCAATACATCAAAGAAAGATTGTTAAGACATGAATCTTCAGCATCTCGTCTGAAAAAAGTTGTTAACTTTTCAGAGAATTAGAATATAGACCAATACATGGAGGAAAGTTCACAATATGAACAACCTGATTCTCAAATGTTTACACTACAGCTCAAGACTAACCATCAAAACTTGACTGACAACCATAGATTCTGGAAATCAAAATTCACAAGCAGTGTAAAAAGAGAGAGACTGGCCTTCTTTCTTGGGGATGCTGCTTTATGTCAAAAGTGGCAGGACCTTCAGCAGGCAAAGATAATGGCATAGCCGGTGGGAGATAGGAGAAAATTGCCTTCCGGATGTGTTGGATTTTCTAGACTCTGTTGGAGTTTAGGATCATTTGCACCCCGTGCCCAAATTTCTTGGTCTGTCACTAGACATAGATGGGATTTGGGAAATCCAGTAGGCGACCCCCTTCCTGAAAATGTTCGTTCCTTTTGGTGACTGGACATTTAGTTATTTGAATATGGGTTCACTGCTTTTAACTTGATTGCAGATTAACTTCTCAATCAATATACATGCCTAAATTATTGGTTATGACTTAGTGAAACCATTTATTGGAATCGGATCACCGCCCCGTTTCCCAAGTGGCAAAGGGTGATACCATCCGAGCTAGCAGTTGAAAGATTAAATTTCATGAGTCGACACCCCCCTTGTTTCTGTACCAGAATAGCTATTTCTGATTTAAATAATGTAAGTGGAAGAATTGATGGAAAAGAATGTGTCAAAACAACTAAAGAAGAATAAGCACAAATGAAGGCATGTTTTCAAACACCACAATTACTATTCACACAGCCTCACTAAACCAGATCAGGTGTTATGATTACTCTTTAAAGTTACTATTCATACAGCCTCTTATTGAACATTTTCATAAATCTAGGTTAATAAGTAAACGATTCTATCTCTCAAATCAAACAGGGAGAAAATAGGAGTTCAGATATAGGACTCCTTATTTATTAGAGCATAGATGCCCTTTGGTTGCAAAAGTCAAGATACATGAAAAGGTGTGGAAACATTTGGTTAGTAATTGCAAATTTAAATCATTGGTAGCTCTGAGCTTAATAATTTGAACTTCTCTGGAGTAACAGCATGCCTTATAACATGATGAGGTAATTATGCACCTTGACTTAACAAATAATATTGTTCCTGCTGATGGATTGCCTTCTCAAAATTATTATTACAAACGTGGTTTAATTATTTCCTCACCTTAAACAAAATCCTAGCTCAGCCAGTGGGAAAAGGGACATCTTATCTTTAGCTTTACTTTTTTAGATAAGAGTACATGATATACATATGCCATGGTAATTCATTGATTTCACACTTAGGGAGTTTCTAGTACCAACCCATAAGGTTTGTATGTGGTGGAGCTTCTAGGAAGTCAGAGGTAATAACTGCAATGGAAGGCAAAGGATGATTGTCTCAGAAAGTGGTGAGGTAAGAAGCTGGATGGAGAACCAATGGATTAAAGACTTGAGGAAGAGTGCACTACTCACATATTTGCTGGCTAGTAAATGACAAAGATGCCTCTATGTAAAAATAATTCTTATTTCTATCTCAAATTTGATTAAAAGTAATACCATGATATAATGGCTTTGTCCTCTCTAAGATGCGATTCTCCAGTCTAACTACAATCTCTATTCTCCGTATGCTTGCCCTTTTCTTCTTTCCTTTGTGATGCAAGTGGTGGATTCATGTTTAATCATTGTGACACATGGAAGGTATATTAATTATGTATTATTTTTCGTTTTTCTTGCTCTCCATTCCTTCCAGGGAAGATATGTTCCTGAACCAATTTTCAGCTTCTCAACTGAATCTCCTTCAACTTTCAATCAGAGCAACAGCATTACTGATGCTCAAGCACAAGGCTTCCCCACTCAAATTAATGAATTAAATGAACAATGCCAGAGCTCATGCAGTCCGGTATCAGTGGAAGAAGTTAATTCTGAGTTTGTTACAGGAAAAAATGAGAAGCCCCATTTGATTAAAATGGATAGATCAGAAACTTATAACCAGCCATTGCTGCCAGAGGTCAATCATGCATTACGGAAGCTTGAAGAGCAGTTAAGTTTGGATGATGATGATGATGGTGGTGTTGGTGGTTACATCTATTCCGAGGAGGACTTCTCACAGGAAACACTTGACAGTCTATTTGATCAATTGAAACATGAGGCAAATGGTCATGTGGAAGAGGGTGAACGGCAAGATGGCTCTAGCACCCTCCAGATGGTGAAGAGTCCAGGTATGTCATGCTTCCCTTTTTGTAAGTAACATAGGTCAATGACTTTTGCTTGGTCTAGTTAGGTTTGGTCAAATTTTTCTTTGACTATTTTTGATAATTAACAAGCTTGATTACAAAATAACTTAGCAAGAGCAGTTTTGAATTCTTTTCACTGTAAATGCACCATCTTATCTGGATTTTGCTAATTCAAGTGTCAATATCCAAGGAAGAGCTAATGTTCTACAAATCACCTTATAATATAGTAAACACAATAGTATTTTAATTATTGAAATAACTCAATAAGCAAAAACCGCCAAAAAATGAGGCCACTGATATCGAAGCAAGCCATGATACTGTTAAGATCCATGAGCTAATTGCCCCTTCATCTGTCTTTGATAGCCATACAAGTTATTACTTACTACCACTAAATTTCTCCTGTGGACTACCATATAGCTAATTTATGGAACATCATTTGTTTCCATGCTAATTTACCTTGAAGTAATTCCCAGTATCTTAACATTAATGGTTCATCCATTTACCTTGCACTGCAGAATTTTCAGGGTGGTCTCATGGATCTCATTCCATGCTCAATTCTACCTCTAAGCTAAACTCTTGTGAAGCTGCCTCTGGATTGCTGACTCTTGGAAATGATAATAACATTCATGGGCTGGAGATGATGCTCTTAACTGAAAATAGTATATATTCTTCTTCTGCCTTCTCAGGGATGGGGTTGGACCAGAGTCAATGCGAAACTCCTCTTGGAACGGGTTCTCGTTTGCCAATATCACAAAAACCATGGTTTAGCATATGTGAAATCTCTCCAGAATGGGCATTTTCTTTTGAAAGAACAAAGGTACGCCCCCTAAAAGTTATAGAATTTTTGATGCTCTATTCTTTTCTGTCAACATTTTATTGTCTATTTTAGTGCTTGGCAATGCATGACAATTTGTAAAGTTATACACAATGATGTACGAAAAATTGTAGAATTTCACAGGGGTGTGAATGTTAGATTTGATAAAGTTTCTGCAGATATAATAAGAAAATGTAGCAATATCATTTTTAAGTATTACACAGAGTGCTTTTTTATGTATATATATGTAAAAGAAGAGTTGCATTGAAGATTTTTCCACATAAGATTATAGCACATGGTGGGAGTCCTTTTGGTTGGGCTAACACATGCCAAAGTATCTCACTTCTTACACGGTAAAATTAGATGTGGAATGAAGGTGCTTAACTTGATTATCAATTGGGGGGCATGAATTTCATTTTCGTAAGAGATGATCAACAAGTCGAGATATTCATAAGAGAATGGTTGGATCGTCCTAGTGACAACAGAATGCCTTTTTCCCTTCAAAGTAACATGCATTAGGACTCAATCTGGTGTTAGATCATTCTGATAAGGTCTCACATACTCTTCTGCAGCAACCTTGGTTGGAAGAGCAAGAGGTAATTTGCAACTCTGACCATCATGTTCTGAGGTCAAAAGACCTTGTTGAGGTTGTTGAAAATTGAAGAAACTATTGCAAAGGATACTGAACAATAAAAAATTTAACATTTGCTCGATGAGTCCAGTCAGGGATTAAGGACAGCAAAGAGTTAACCTAAATGCCTCAGTGATAGAAGTTATTAAACAATATGGTCTATAAGAGGAAGAAATTTCATTTGCTCTGGATTCTTGAATTTTCCATACTCCACCCCCCACATACACTAAAAAGGAAAGAAAAAGAAACTCAAAACAATAAAACCCATAGGTAAAGATCTACAAGTTTGTTGGACATTTGAAAGGTTTGCTGCAGAAGATTTCTTGTTCTTTTTCTGAGGATAATGGTGGGACACTAACCCCACCATTAACCTTCTATGATGCACCCTTTCATTAGCTTAATGAAAAGTCAGTTAGACCATGTGCATAAATTTTCTCAAAAGAAAAAAAAATATGGGACCCAGATTGTCCTCCCTAGTGGACTAGTGGTTGAGTCACTGTCCTATAGCCCAATTTCCAAAATTAAACAAATTTCCATACCTCCTGGCAAATGGATTGGTGAAATCGCTGGGCTATAACTCAATTTGTGGTCTTCCATAAAAGAGTGAAGTTACCTAAAGGTTCTATAAATTATGAGCTTGCATAGGTGGAAAGAACTATTTTAGAGCTCGGGGATTTAGAAAATTGCAATAATTGTTTGGAATATTATGCTCCTAGATTATCTGCTCTCAAAGAATATAGTGATACTTACTTTCCAGATCAACCAAAGCACTTATTGTTTGTTGAGTTTTGTAACGAAACAATAAAGAAAGTGGTTGAGGGCATGTAGAGAGTGAAGAATGTAGGTTTATGAACTACATAAGTTGGTGCATGTCAATTCATAAGCGCCAAGTTTATTCTCTTATGAAGAGATGTTCATATGTTCTATTTGCAGTTGATAAAAGTGCAAGGCATCCCATGTTATGTGCTTCATCAGTCGATATTAAATTACAAATATTATATTTAGGGATTAATGTGATTTATTAGATAGTCATTATCTGTATTCGTGGTGCAAGTTAGTTGTTTAGGATGTGTTATTGCGTACAGGGGGTTACTAAAGGGCACTTTTTGCTGGAAATTTCTTTTTGTTGATGTGAATGTCTCAATGGTATGGAGAATTTCAGATCAAGGGTGTTCTTTTAGAGAACTAGGAGGATTGATCCTTCTCAGAGAGGATCATATGAGGTTGCTTCCCCTTGAAGAGAACCATTTTTATCTTTTCTCTATCTCTTTGAATTAGTCACATACTATCAAAAACAGCACTCGTCAACAAATTGTATCATATGAGCATCTTTTTTGTAGATCGAACTATTAGATCTGCACAAAGCCAAAAAGTTGAAAAATCAATAGACAAGAGTTTCAAACCATGAATAGAATTAATGCTTTTTAGGATGGTCAAACATAGGTTAAAAAGGGAAACTCATTTAGATCCCTCTACTGTTACATATCAGCTTGAATTATGTTTATCAAAGTAATATGCAATATTATAAACCAATATGTCGCAAAACAAGCTGATCCAGGCGGTGCAGAAGTACTTCTTGAATGGTGCCAATAACCTGATGGCATAGTTCTTATCTCTTGATCAGCCAGGGTATATACTGGAATTTTATATCTTGAAGGAACCTTATATTCAATGTGAATTCTTGAACCAACACTAAACACTGCAAGACGTTTTCTTTTGTTAATTTTTTGGTTTTCCAGTTTTAGCCTAAAGAGTCTAATGTCAGTTTTGACATTTAGCTCTATTGTCATTAACTTTTGTCGTTGATTTTTTGGACTATTCTAGATCCAGTTTTGAATACCTTTATCAACAATCATGTCTTGGTTTTAATTTTAGTTGTAAAAGGTTGATAAGGAAGTACTGATGTCAATGGGATTCAGTTTAGCAGTATGTACGGGCTCTGTTGGAATCCATATGTTGTGAAGTTCTTTTCTTCTTTCTTTATTCTTGCATAATCCCTTATTTTCCTTATTCAGCGAAGTGGCTTCATTCTTTTCTTTATGTGTCTCCTTGGAGAAGCGGTGTACTGATGTCTCCTTGGATGACGACCTATGTGATAATCACTTCGTCCTGTGATTAGAGGCTTTAGCTTTTTTTCCATGGTGATGATTACTTGCATGAAGATGATGTTTCGTTCAACCCTGGGGAACAATACATGCCTTAAATGGCGATTCCACCAAGCTTGTCTTCTTTTTCTTACTTCGTGAGTTATCTTTTTAGTTACTTCATATCATTAACTTTGGAGTATGCAACCATTACCAAGACTTGTCATCTCCTCTCCTTTACCATCACTACTCTCGTATTTATGTTCTTGTTCTTTCAACTCAGATGCTCAAATCACTACATAATAGTGCAGGAAGAATTCCAGCAAACTGCCATATTACTGAACTCTTCCATCAAGGCTTCATTTAATCCGTAGTTGTATACTTCTACCTTAAAATTTCTCATAAGGAAACCTCTTTATAGTTCGTAGAACGAGAATTGTGGTTCAGCATTCTCTAGTCATAATCTAAGGAGAGAAAAGAAGGAATGGAACTCTTTTCTGGTTATCAATCAATCAGAGAATATATAAAAAATGGTTACTCTCTGGGTCACTGGTTACAAATCTTGATTCTCATAGGTGCCATGTTCAAAGGCACCTAAACACTCTTAGGGGCTGTTTGGTTGTCTGAGTTTTTCGAAAATAGATAACTATAAAACAGGATTTCTGTATAATATGTTTTATGAAAACAAGGACTTTTTTTCATAAAACTCATTTTTCAGGTTATATGACTTGTCAGCTTTGGCAAAATGGGTTTTATGGAAAGCAACCAAAGAACCATTATTATAAAACTCATTCATTTTTTATTGACTTATTTTAGTAATCAAGCAAATAGCCTTTCAAGATACAATCTAAAGACTTTAGGACTTCCTCAACCTTACTGTTATAGAAAGTAGTTTATGCAGCCACAAATACCCAGCCGCATATGCACCCGCATAGCGCCACATGCTATATTTACTTATTAGGTTAGTATGTCATGTTCTACTATAACTTAGAATGTGCACTCAAAATTCTCAAAAATGTATGAATTTGCAAACTTAATTCTTATTATTTTTTTATTTATTTTTAATTTTTTAACCATATGCATGATGTATTTTATTTATTTTTAAATATTTAAAAGTATAAACGACATATGCAGCTGAATATGTGCCTGCAACTATATATACACTATGCAATGGCCTAACCGCATGCATGCCACTTCCACTTGGAACTTTGGTCAATCCAGTCGACACAAAATATAGGTCTTTGTTGTCCATAAGACCATAACCATGAAAGGATTCCAAAAGACTACTAAATATTCCCCTTGAGCCTCTATAACTAGACCGTATCTCTTTCCTTGCAATGACTCTAGTCCAACTAGATCTTCAGGCATAAACGAATTGCCTCTATGGCACGTCAAATGAGTAGACCTAAAATTTGATTGCTATTAGAACCTTTACAAAAATTTCAATGAATATCCTAGGAATATCCTCATTATAATTGAAACTTTGACCAAACAAGAATTAAAATTTCATGCTAATCTAGATTCTAAAGTTAATATTTCCACCATTCTGCCACTTTTGGCCGTTCTTGATGGGTCAAACCAAGGTTCGCCGTCTCGGTACTGGATCCCGTATCGGTGCCACACTAGCACAGTGTCGGTATGGTATGGTACTGAGTTTTTTTTGCGTACTGAGTGTCGGTATACTACCCATACCGGGTATTGTTATTGAACCAATATAGTACGGTACGTTCCGCACCTTCTAGTTTAAGCCGGTACAGCATACCATGGGTCAAACAATGTTGAGACTGCTCGAGAGAGCTCACCTCGAATTTCAACTTCATCAGCATCTGTATTTACTTTTTGAACCTTACAACTTGATAATGCACATGATATGTATTATGTGATCGTGACCTTGACAGCAAATTGGGTTCAACAAGATCTCATAAATTTTTTAGCTCCATTCTAGGCGAAGATGAGCCTCTCATCATATAACCTTTGATGGTTGTCAGTTTGGCACTAATGCCAGATTAAAAAATCTTCACTTTTCTGGAATAATTAATAATCATACCTTAAAATAATGTTGGTTTTTTTTGAAAAAAAGCAAGTGTATATTAAACAGATGTGCAACTACCTTCTCTGCAGATAGATAGGTAAAGAGATTTTCTTCGTCCTCCTTGATTTATGCAACCCAATTTGTTGTCATATCTTTATGGATATGAGTGATGTATCATTCATTTCCCTCATCAAGTATAGTATAGTGGTCTAAATTTTTTCTATGTTATTTTCTCTCATTTCATTAAGCAAAATCATTGAGCTTCTTCGAACACAATTTGGAGAACAATGTCCAACCACCCCAAACATGAAGCTACTTTAATGTTATTCTAAGTGAAAAAAAAGGTAGTATGCTTCCTTTTACGCTAAAAAGGACACTTACATGAGCAGACATTGCAGTAAATTCTCCTATCCAACTTAAATAAACAATTTTTCACAGGAAGAACACTTAACTGTGATTTATTGAAACTCCTTGTGGACTTAACATGATTATCTAGTTCATTTGTGCAAACATCAGTCAGGAATTATCACTGACCCTGTTTTATCAGTTTTAATACTCAACTCTGTGCATGCTGACAAGAAAGCACTAGCAGTTCCATAAGGCTGCATACAGACACTCCTTTCTAAAGAGTGAGGGAGAAGCACACGCCAACACTTTATCCTCTTCACACCCTCCTTGAGCATCATAAAAGATATAGATCTTTAACGCAATTATGGATAAATAATCCGCCGGAATGGAATGGTACCATTGATATGTACCTTCCAGTGTGAAACCAGCACCAATATAGGTGCCAAGAAGCCGAAACCATCCATACTGATATCTACCGGCCATATTTATTTATATCAGTGCGTAGCCAACAATACTGTACTGACCTCATCGGTCAGCACCAATAGTGCTTCATTCTTTTCTGATATTTCAGTTCCAGTATTTACCATCGGTACTGATACTATACTGATTCTATATTATCCCAGTGAAACATCATGAGGTTTGATATCAGTATTTAAAACATTGGACACAATCTTCTCTAGCATGGAACAAACTCATGTGTTGCACAATCACAAAAGGAAACAGTGATAACAAAATTCATTCTATATCAGACTTCATCAAATCTACAAAAGAAATGTAAATAATAACTGAAGAGAGAGAAGAGACAAAACATTAGGTGCTGTGTTGGATTAATTTCATAGGCTATTAGATTACTATGTTGTAGCTATAGGTCTCAAGCAATGCAAAAGATGTAACCATGTTGCACATTAGAGGAACTGATGGATCCACCATGGCCTTGTTGCTCGGGAGAGTTCTGTTAATGCAGCAGCGACTTCAAGGGACAGTATTGAATTAAAAAACTGAGGAAAAAGCAGAGATAAAAAAAAAAAAACTAAGAAAGAAATGAAAAGATGAAAATAATCTTGAACGCTAAATCTTGCATCCTTTCTTTGTTTCTTAAAAGCATTATGGTGACTCCCACTTAAGAGCAAAAAAAAAAAAACTTTATAGAGGGGATCCACGACTAATAAGGATTATATTGTGCTAATTAGCTTCAAGGCTACCTACTTCAGGCCCAACTACAAGCCAGAAATAAACATGCTGTTGGTGCAGCATGAACTAAAATGTAAGGAATCTCCATCAAATTTCAATTGCTTTTTTTTCAACAAGTATTTTGACTTTTGGAGTCTTCTTGTTGCAGTCTTTGCGATCAGCAACTACATGTTGGAAAGTTTGTGAGATTTACCAGGTTTACTCTTTCTTATTGGAGAAAAATAACAGCTTTTCAGATGATGTGGGGATTGACGAAAGGAGTACAGGAGTAAATGTTAAATTGGATTAATGGAAGAAAGCCTTAAGGGATTAGGGATTAAAAATCAACAGGAAAAAAATAGAGTATGCGAGATGTAATTTTAGTGAAAATGGAAATGGAAAGAAGACCTTGATCCAGATTGATGGACGGGAGACCATAGAGTGATAAATTTTGTTGTTTAGATATATGATGCAAAAGAGTGGAGAAAAAAAATGAAAACAAGTTTCAGAATTAGGGCCCATTGGATGGAGTGGCATGGCGCTTCCAGTGTCTCATGTGATCGGCATATACCCAGTCACTTTAAAAAATAATAAAAGGTGCGCTGTCCTGTATGGTTCAGAATGTTAAGCGATAAAGTGGGTCTAGAAATACACAAGTTGAATGTAGCAGAAATGGTAATTCAAGACGATTATGTAGTAAAATTAGCAATATTAGAGTGAGGAATGGTTATATTATAAGAGTTGCAGGAGTTGACAAGTTAAGGACAAAGTGATGAAAAGTTGATTGAGATGATATAGGCATGTGCAATGAAGTTCCGATGGGCTCCAATAAGGACGTTTACTTTGCTCATTTTTGAAGCAAGGGAAAACCTATTGGTGACATAGATGGGACCACTTCTAGTTATGTTGAGAAGATTGAGATAACATTAGAGGTAGCAAAGAGTAGGAATGCTTATGAATAGGAATTCTTAATGTTGACACAAGTAGTTGGGAGAAGGCTTGGTGGTTATGACTTATGATAATGATTATTAAATAAAAAGAACCATGATAACATTCCTTTTTGTTTCTTTACAACCATATTTTTAATTTTCCTATACATCTTTAGCAACACTATCATTCTTTTTAATGCTATACAGAACAAGTAATGTGTCAAGCTGCCTTAAAACTAAACGCAGAAGCGTACAGTGCAGGTTCTCATTGCTGGACACTTTCTTTGCATTCCTCCTGTGCACTCGTTGGCCATATTATTTGGGGACATTGAAGTTCCTCTAGAAATTGTTCAGGAAGGTGTCTTCCGTTGTCTGGCTCCCAAACATGATGCTGGAAAAGTCAAATTGTGCATTACATCTGGAAATGGGGAACCCTGCAGTGATGTACGAGAATTTGAATTTCGTGCAAACCCGGGCACCTCAAGTTTTTGTAGAACTTCAAAGCAACCATATGCAGTCAAGAGCACCGACGAATTGTTGTTGCTAGCCAGATTTGTACAGATACTTTTATGCGAACATGACAGTGCATCTATTCCTCGAGGTGATGTTGAAACATATATTGATCCTTCCGGAAAATTGAAAAGAAATGATAATCGGTTAGGGGAAATTGTTGAAGCTCTCCTAGCTGGTAGAGAGATTTCAACAAACACAATGGATTGGATCTTGCAAGATCTATTAAAAGATAAGTTGCAGCAGTGGTTATTGTCTAAACATTTGGGAACTGCTGACCAAACCTGTGTGTTGTCCAAGCAAGAGCAATGCATTATACACATGATTTCTGGCTTGGGATATGAGTGGGCCTTAAACCCAATTCTTATTTCTGGCACTGGCATAAATTTCCGTGATACAAATGGATGGACTGCACTTCATTGGGCTGCACGTTTTGGAAGGTAACTGAAATTTCACACGCTTCACATTCTGTTATTAATCATCCTTAGTGGAAAACTAAAAGTTACATATTCCAAAGGTGGAGCCCTTGGGCATATAACAAAGTTGTATAAATTTGATGTAGAATTTGATTTCGCTGCCTATGCTGCAAAAAATTTTCATGTGACTCTTTGAAACATTGATTGTCACAGGGAGAAAATGGTTGCTGCACTTCTTGCCGCAGGTGCTTCAGCTGGTGCTGTGACGGATCCCACTCCACAAGATCCAGCAGGCAAAACACCAGGTTCTCTTGCTGCAGCCAATGGCCACAAAGGCCTTGCTGGATATCTTTCAGAAGCTGCACTAACCAACCATCTTTTTTCTCTCACAACGGGAAAAAGTGAGATTTCCAAAACCTGTGGTTTTGTGGAGGCAGATGGAGGCATTGAGAGCATATCGCAGAGAAGTGCCCACTTACAAGGTGGTACAGAAGATCAACTTTCACTTAAAGATTCCTTAGCAGCTGTCAGAAATGCAACTCAAGCTGCAGCACGAATACAATCTGCCTTCCGTGCTTACTCTTTCAGGAAGAAACATCAAAATGATGATGAAGACAAGGATGGATTGTCTCCAGAAGATATAAATGGAGTGTCTCTGGCTTTTCGTGGTCTTTGCAATCCAAACTTTCATAAAGCAGCTCTATCAATTCAAAAGAACTATCTTTGTTGGAAGAGACGTAGAGAATTTGTCACCTTACGTAAACATGTCGTAAAGATACAGGTAATCAAAGTTCCATGTTCATTTTTTAATTGTGATACACGTCTATATCGAAATTTAATTGATTGCGTGCCTATTTGTGTACATATTGTAAAGATCCAAGTAATCAAGCTGCCATGTTCTTTTTTTCAATTGTAAAATACATCTCTGGGAAAATTTAATTGATGTGTACGTGTGAAAAGGTGAAAAGATCGAAGATTTTTATGGATAAAGGATTTATTTGATCCACCTTTCGCCTTTATACATTATCCTAAGGTTGAAAAGGTTGAAAGAAATTTATGAATAATATAATCAGTCAATAAAATTAAAGTGTTTTGGAGTGGCTCATAGATCAAGTACTGGATCTTTGAGAAATAGTTGCTAGTCCCAACAGGAACTCTGGACATTATGTTTTGACAACTTATTACTAGAACAATGCTGTACTTTCTTATCATCTCTCCTGAAAACTAACTTAGACTGCTCTAGTACATCCATAGTTGTATGATAGACACAAATGTTAGCTATCCAATTAGCAAATAATAATATACTGCTGACCTTCAAACAAGGTCGTATGTGGTGCAATAGCTGATATTTAGTGTAAAAATGTCATATGACAATTATCTACAAACAAGATCTGAAACATTATTGAACTCATGTAGTTTGTAGTGATGTGGATTTTATGCTTATAGATGTATATTATTTCGAAGTGAATAAATATATTTTTCACTTTTTTCTTTTTTCTTTCTCTTAAATATTTTGACAGGCTCATGTAAGAGCTCATCAGGCAAGAAAGAAGTACGAGCTCCTTTTGAGAGCAGTTGGTATCCTAGACAAGATAATGTTGCGGTGGTATAGGAAGGGAGTTGGATTACGAAGGTTTCGAGGTGAACCAGAATCAATCAATGAAGAGGAAGAAAATGACGTGCTCAAGGTTTTCCGTAAGCAAAAAGTGGATACTCCTCTTGATGAAGCTGTCTCAAGGGTTCTATCAATGGTGGGCTGCCCTGAAGCACAGCAACAATACCGCCGAATGCTTGAAAGTTACGGGCAAGCTAAGGTAATAACTTGTAACATTGATACAAAACTGTATATCATGCAATAACCTGGGCATCTGGGCCTCAACATTTTGTGGTCCAAAAAAGAAAAAAATCATTGTTTGATCATTTAACTGTGGTAACAGTAATTGTTGGGACGCTTGTTTCCTTGCCAAACCACCCAGGGCCTGTTTTCTAGTCTGGCCTTCAGTAAATCAAGTTAAGGTTTTCTTAGAAGTGTTTGGATTCTTATGAAAACTTAAGTGTTCCTTACAACATGGAATGGAAAATATTAACCTAGTTGGGGTTTTAGATTTTATGGTTTCTCTTCTTCCTCTATTGTTACAATTCCTTTTGAGGAACCAAAGACTTCATCCTAAAACTTTTCAAATTAAATTTTTCATGAGCATTGGATAAGAAAAAGCAAAGGAACATGATTCTGAAAGTTAAAATCCTTAAATCTAGGAAGCACGCATACTTAAAATCATATGCTGCGTGGTATCCTTATCAGATGTCAATAATTGTTGAATACTTCTTGAATGTGTTTAATACTTATGTTAAGCATCTTATTTTTCAAAATTAAAGAAACACTCCGGATGTTTTCCAAGTACACTTATAGATACTTCCATGATACCTCCAAAATTGAAAGGCCAAAATTGAAAGGAATGGTCAATTTTGCCGTCTATGATATTAATTTTAAAATATGAAGTATGCATTATGATCTATGGAATAATGTCTGTTATTTTAATAGCTTACTATGGTTTATGGTTTTCTGTTTCTTAATATTTGTACCATGTATTTATGTATATGCCTGCATGCTTGTACTTATGTATAAATACATACTTAACACACGCACATGCATATTCCTTGACGTGTCCTAACCATATCATATTCTACTTTTTTAAGACTTGTCATATTGTATATCTATGCTGTGTTATATCTGTATCCCATAACCATACCTGTGTTCGTAACTTCAAATTTGACCAAACTTTGTTTTTTAAGAAGTAATTGTAAGTCCCTTATTCTTCCTCTTCTCAGGCAGCGTTGAGCAAAGTAGAAACGGCAACATCCAGTGTCTCTGATGATTGGGAGTGACTAAAACTTGAAGACTACTTGAATCAGTTAGGATAGGAATAGCAAGCTTTTAGAAGTAAAAATCGTCAACTCGACCATTTTATTTTTAATTAGCTATTGTTTGTTTGCATTAGTCTATCTACTGGTTGATGAGCAGTCACTATAGGAAGAAATGGTAATCCCAACTATTATTTGCCGACGCTAAGAAGAAGCGTCGGTAAGTTGTCTACCGAGCCAAAATTTGCCGACGCATCTTATTGGCATCGGTAGATTACGATGATTAAAAGCATCGGTAATGGAGGACACAGTTTTCTCAATGCTTTTTCATAAGCATCATTGGAAGCTAAGAATTAGCCAATGCATATAAGCGTCGGGGATATTAGATGACGCGATTAAGCGTCGTCGGAATCCAATAACAAGATGACGCTTATAAATATCGTTAGAAGCCATATATTCTCCAAATCCCTACCTGAAGCTCATTCTTCATAGTGTGACCTTCTCCTCTAGGCCGTCAGAAGCCTCACCACCGGTCTCCTCTCCTCCTTTGCCTCTCCGTCGGCCACAATCTCCTCCGGTGAGGAGCTTCTTCTCATCCTCCTCCTCCTCCTCCTCCTCCCCACCTGTAGCAATCGGTAGTCCGCGGTCTTCTTTGAAATTTCGGTGGATTGTCCTCCTTTGCCGACGACGCTGTTGTCACCCCACGAATCTTATGTAACCTAGTTGCTTTATGTTAATGCCACATTTGTCGGGCCATCTTTCTCTTTGCGGCAGAGGGTCACTGCTGTCATGCTACTATTTTTATATCAGAATTCAAACGAGATGTTTGTCACCCAGTTGCTCCCTAAAGACGCCTTGGTTAACCACCAAGGTGGTAGCCCAGTTGGAACGGGGCGTTTGCTTCCAACCAAGTGGTTCCAGGTTCGAAACGCGCGGGCGTCGATTAAATTCGGGGACCGGATGCCCCACGCCTGGACACGGGGTCTGGAAGCGCTACTGGTCGGCTGGTAGCCTGGGTGGTGCCAGGTGTGACGTACTCACACGGAGGGTCGGGTCGGATAAAACTGAGCCGGCCCACGGGTGGGGAGGGTATGAGTAAAATAAGTCGGTGTGCCCAACACACGACTCGGTCTACCCGCATCGAACATTCTCCTGGCGGGGTGGGGGCCCAGTGGTCGGGGCTGCTACGCGGGGGTGGGGCTTGTCCCTTCCTCCCCCCTTCCCCTTTTTTTCAGCAAAAAAAAAAAAAAAGACGCCTTGGTTGGATTAATTAGTTTTCTTGAGTGACTTTAAAAAAATGTTAAACAATTTTTTTTGGACTAACTGTGGTTATTTAATTTTGTTTATCTTGTTTAGATAAGTTGTAATTCAATCAGTATTCTAGTAGAATAGGAAAAAATTAGATAAATAAGTCGAGATCCAACAAAAAATATTTGGACAGAGTTTAGAATTTCATTAAATTTGTTTTTGAGAAATCTAATATGAACAGAAAGATTTTATGTCTATGTCGAAAAGGTATAAAATGTTCTTCTCTCGCTCCAAAAATTGTTGAAGAACATTTGGTGTAAAATGATTTTCTAAAGGGTTATATTGAATGGATATTTCATGGAGAATCTATGTTGCTGTCTCTATGTAACCAACCTTTTTATATAGAACACACTTCTAGTTTTGGATCCAATAACACGAAAAAATATCCTATAGGAGAAGATAATATAAGGGGCTTACTCAGAGATGCTCTTGGATATAGTATTAGAAATTTAACAGATTTCAGTGGAGGACAAGAAGTAGCTGAAATAGGTGATGAGCATATACATTTACTGATTCTATGCATGTTAAAGAACCTATATATTCATCTAATGATGACACAACATGGTATCATAACTTGGTAAAACATTGTGATTAAGAACTATATCTGGGTTGTAAGAATTTTTTGAAAAATTTTTTTGTGCATTTATTTCATTTGAAATATTTGAATTGATGGTCTAGCATGTTTTTCACTATTCTACTTCAATTATTAAAGGATGCATTTCCGAAAGGTGTTATGAGCCTTATAAGTCTTGTTAAAACTCTTTGACTTCTTTAATTCAAATTGACATTTTAATCTTTATATTAAACTATGTATCATATATCATGTATGAGACATCATATATCATGTATGATATAATACATATCATGAATCATATAATGTGTATCATGAATCGTGTATCTTTTACTGTCTATCATGTATCATGGATGATGTATCATATACCGTATACTTTTTGTTGTAGATGGAAGAACATGGGAGAGAGTCTGATGATGTGGAGTTCTACAGAATGACTCACACCTACCGAGATAGCAACTTTGTCTGGAAGGAGTCGAGAGAGATAGTTGTATGTATTAATAATCGATTTGTGCAACGATTTATAGTTTCATTTTATCAAACACTAATGTATGACTTTTTTTTCTAAAATATAGGACATGGCTACATCCTTTATTACAGAGCGTATTGGAGAGTCATCATCATCTGGTGAGACTAGTCGCGTCGAAGCTCAAGTGTTCGCCGAATTGATGGGACCGGAGCGCAATGGTCGAATGAGGAGTTATGGTGTTAGAGTTACCCCCATTCAGTTGTCTGCGATAAACAGATATACCCAAAATGCCAGACATAGTAGTGGCAGTGCAGAGGTTTATAGTCTAAAGACAGTGATGGAAGAGATGAGGCAGAGCCATCAGACAGAGATGGAGGAAATGAGGCAGAGCCATCAAACAGAGGTACAATCTTTGAGAGCTCAGCTGGACCAGATTGCATCTTTATTACATTGGTTTGTCCCTTCTCAGGTAAATAACTACATCTATTTGAATATTTTATATAATTATTATGTATTTTTGTATGAGCTTAATGATTTATAATACTTTGTGAATTTCGTATTCTTAACTTCTAAAGTTTCTATCTTTTTCTTGTAGGTTTTCGATACTTCCAATACTCGTAGAGATGATAATGATGATGCCATCGATCCTCAATAACTCTTAGACTATTTTTTTAAGAGTTTTATATTTTTTATATTTTTTCGAAGCACATTGTAGATGTAAATTGACAATATAAATGTAATCATATTTGACAATATGAATATTTTCTATTTCTATTGATATTACATGTGTTATTATATGACTTATGTTGTGTATGCGTTTAGTGTATATATTTGTATATAGAGTTTTAAATATTTTTAAATATTTTTTTTAAAAAAATTACCTCTTACAACGCTTTAAAACGTCGTTAAAACATACATTAGCGATGCTTATCTGTGTTGTTAATTAGAGACGCAAATAAGTGTCGCTAATATATGACGCTTCATCACCGATGCTTTTAACATCGTCGATTAGCGATGCTTATAAGCGTCGGCATCTATTATAGCTCACGACGCTAACTAAAAGCGTCATAAAGTTGGTTTTCAACGGTAGCATAGCCAACTCTTTTGCAACGCTTTAGAAAGTGACATGAATAAAATTGCCAACGCTTTTTCGCGTCAATGTATGCATTAAAAAGCATCAGCAATACCTGATTTTTCTGTAGTGGGTGTAAGTAAATATCAAGATTCCCTGAAAACTGCAAGTTAATGGAGACTGATCACTTCTCTATCAGTTTGCATGAGAGAAGACATTGCCTCAAGTCAAACTATCAGCCACTGCGTTTTCGGAGAACCCAAAGAGGTGATAATTACATATGCCTCAAGTTGGTGCAACTATGAACCCTATATTTGCTTGGTGTAAAATAATGTTTAGTATCTTATATCTAATGTAAATGTTGGTCGGTCATGAAATGGGACATTAGTTGTTAGATGTTCTGTAGCAGTAGCTGCCTGTATATATGTTCTCATTGTCCATGAGCTACATCCTTTGCTTTTGACATTAGTAATGCTGGGGTGCCATGATGCACTGGTGAGTTCTTGGTAGCAATTTATCTTGGTTCCTCAGCTGCTCAATCGTAACATTGAAGCAATGTATTGAAAATTTTGTTATCATAGAAAGCAAAGAGAAAAATGGACGGTCGCAGGCTTATAATCTGCTGCTTGTGTATAGAAGTTATTATGTATTAATTTTTAATGGAAGCTTGAATTGGCAGAAATGGTGGCAAGGGTAGGAAAGAGGAAGAGGAAAAGGAAAAGAATCCTGTTGTTCTACTAAATTTCGAAATGCACACTTGAGATCTTTTTTTCAGAAACAGAGTATCAAAATAATACATGGTTAACTAGCATGGCTAGAACAAATTAATACAGCATACACCAACAGATGATGAAGTGAAGGAGAATGGATTGTAGATTGGTAATTTGGAGCAAAAGAGGCTGCATGACCCGGTTGTGTGAGAAATTATCACAATCGAAGTCGTGGGGTGTGGCAGCCCAGACCGATTTACTTAGCTAATGGGCTGGCCGAGAAGAATAGGCCCATTAGCCAGAGCTCTCCCTATTGCAGCAAGGGAAGGAAAAGAAGGCTTTGTCTTCCTCCTCCGAATCCGGCAAGAGTCAAGGACTCACAGGGCAATCTGAGTTTCTCTAGGACTTCGAGACTTCGCCTATTTAACTTTTCTCCTCCTCGTTGGATTTCCTCTACTAGAATCGTCAAGAATAGCCGCTGATTCCAAGCAAATCTTCCCGGGCTTTCTTTCTCGTTTCCTCGTCGGAAAGAGCCATCGGAGGCTTGCCCGAACCAGGTATGAGTTTTTCATCTCCTCCTCTTTCTTCCTTGGTGTTTTGGCCTTCGTTCCCTTGGTTAGAGCCGACAAATTGCCAAAATACCTTTCGACACAAAGGAGCTCTGCTTCAGCTCCCTTCTTCCAAATGCCACCATCACTGGCGTTCATTGCTGAGGGCCTTAAAACTTCCCTGCATCGGCCCCTAGCCGGAGCTAAACCTCCCGGTCGCCGACGAGCAGGTAGGGACCCGTGATCGACTGAGCCATGACCCCATGTTCCTGTTTTTGGGTTGATAGTCCCCGACCGCAGCTGCCGCCGCCAATGACTGCCCTCTGCTGGCCACCATCGCCACTTGGCCTGACCACCATGATCACGGCAACCACCGGTCGCCTCCTTCTTTCTCTATTTTACCAAGGAAGAAAGAAAAGAAGAAGAAAAGAAAGAAAAAGAGGAGGAGAGAGAACCATCCCTCCCTCTCTCTCTCTCTCTCTCATTTTCTCTCCCTTCTTTCTACTTCTCTCTCCAATGACTGCCCTCTGCTGGCCACCATCGCCACTTGGCCTGACCACCATGATCACGGCAACCACTGGTCGCCTCCTTCTTCCTCTATTTTACCAAGGAAGAAAGAAAAGAAGAAGAAAAGAAAGAAAAAGAGGAGGAGAGAGAACCATCCCTCCCTCTCTCTCTCTCTCTCTCTCATTTTCTCTCCCTTCTTTCTACTTCTCTCTCCACTTTCTCTCTCTATATTCTCTCTAGAATGTCTAAGAGACCCAATATCGAGTCCTATTGACCTGATCTACGAACTCGAGTTGACTCTTGTAAAGGGCCCTGATCCGCTCTAGTGCTCGGATCGTCTACTAGACC
This sequence comes from Phoenix dactylifera, assembly GCF_009389715.1. Classification (NCBI taxonomy): domain Eukaryota; kingdom Viridiplantae; phylum Streptophyta; class Magnoliopsida; order Arecales; family Arecaceae; genus Phoenix; species Phoenix dactylifera. The sequence goes on along the minus strand of NW_024067762.1, from coordinate 266,970 downwards.
GATCACTCCAATCTTGTTGAATGTATCTGAAACTCCATTGAGAACCATGTTGATTAACCCTGGCTCTGATGAAGTCCATGCCCTATGATTTATTGATCGAATTGCTCAGGCCTGACCCACCCAGAACCGTCAAACACTGTCACCCGACCAACCGTCTTTTTTCTTATTTATTTTAATTCGAATAGAAATTGATCTCGCTTTTAACTAAATTGCCTAGTGAAGTTTGACGTCCTAAGACAAAAGAGGTAAGTAAATCTTATACTCCTTAGTGATTTTCGAAATTGTAAGTAAATCTTATAATTCTTAATAGTTTTCGAACTTGTGAGTAGATCTTGCACTTCTCATGATCATGTCTTCCGTGCATAAAATCTGCTTGTGAAAATATCATGCTTTTTGTAAGATTATGAATCATCATATGTGTTATGAAAATAATGCTCTATTATGAAAAATAGTTTTACAAATGTTTTAATGAAAATAGCTTTGTTATTAAATATGAATCTGATCATGCCATTTAATATTTTTCATCTATTTATACGTATTATTTACGAAAAAGATATAAATTTTCTAAAGGCTCTCAGATAGCTATGTATGATCTCTTACATTGAAAAAATCGACATCCGGAGCTAACACCCATACGAACATTGGCCTCGCTAACGAGTATAAAGTAGGCATACGAACATGAATCTATGTCGATTACGAACACTGGCCCTATCACGGGCATAAAGTGACCATAGCATGAATATCTATGAGCAATATTTTGAACTATGATATGACTAAATGGCAGAAAAATAATTTATGCATTTATTTGTAAAATAAATTTGAAACTGTGAAATATAGATGATTTGTTCATGCATGATTTATTTTATGATTTGTTTTAATATACTGTCCTATGAAATGCTTATTTTGGAATATCTGTTATTTTTTTAAAATAATACATTGACGTGAAAAACTTGTGCTTGATCTCGTAAGGTAGTGAAAGGTTTACTTACTTAGTTGTGTCGCTCATATACCTCTCTTTTTATTTTTCTCTCTCCAAGCTAATAAGATCGATAGGAATGAAGGATAGTCCAGGCTTGGAGTTTGCGCTTGCAAGCTTGGCGATCTATATGGCAGAGCAGAATTTTAGTTCTTCAGTTAATTATGAAATTGCAGTTAGTACTTTTCTGAGTAGTAAAGATTATGGGTTTGGTATTTATATTTGGATTTAGACGCTTCAAACCAATTTTGATTTTTATTTAATGAATAATGAAATTGGATTTTTATTTATTTTAGCATAACTTAATTCTGCATCCTCCCGATGACTATGGTATACTAGAAAGTCTTTATTGAACAAAACTACTATTTTCGGTTCAGAAATTCTACTAATCGTAATTTTCGGTCCCTGACCGCGATTTCTATTTTTTAAAATGTCGAAGATGCCCCCACGATCCCACCAAAATGGTTGAAATGCGGAAGGCCGAGATCATAGTTGAAATGCAGATTGCCGAGATTACGATATCTTAGCTGATTGTGATTCAGAGAATTTCTGATCGATAGAGTTTTTTTATAGATACTTATTTCGATAATTGAAGGATTGCAACTCTCTTTTTCTCTATTTGCCATTGCCAAGATCCTGATATCCTAGCTAATCGTGATTCAGAGAATTTCTGGTCAATAGAGATTTATAATGGATACTTATTTCGATAATTAAAGTACTGTAATTCTCTTCTTCTCTATTTTCTATTGTCGAGATCTTGATATCTTGGATTCTCTCTCTATTTGCCATTGCCGAGATTTTGATATTCTGGGTTCTCTTCTTCTTTGTTTTCCATTGCTGAGATCCTAATATCCTGGCTGATTGTGATTCAGAGAATTTTTGGTCAATAGAGATTTCTTATGAATACTTATTTCGACAATTGAAGGATTGCAATTCTCTTCTTCTCTGTTTGTCATTGTCGAGATCTTGATATCCTAGATTCTCCTCTCTGCTTGCCATTCCCGAGATCCTAATATCCTGGTTGATTGTGATTCAGAAAATTTCTAGTCAATAGAGATTTCTTATGGATACTTATTTCGACAATTGAAGGACTGCAATTCTCTTCTTCTTCGTTTGCCATTGTCGAGATCCTGATATCCTGGCTGATTGCGATTCAGAGAATTTCTGATCAATAGTGATTTCTTATGGATACATATTTTGATAATTGAAGGACTGCAATTCTCTTCTTCTCTGTTTGCCATTGCCGAGATCCTGATATTCTGGCTGATTGCGATTCAGAGAATTTCTATCGATAAAGATTTCTAATGGATACTTATTTTGATAATTGAAAGACTACAATTCTCCTCTTCTGAGGCCTCTCAGGCGATCTGCTCGATAGACCTTTGACAGCTCAGGACATCTGAGGCTCTACATCTGCTCATGAAGCGCCCCACATGGTATTTTTCACCTGGGAGCCCTCACCCCTGAGTTTCCTTAAGGTCAACTTCGATGGATGCATCCTGCAGGACAGTAGGAGGGGAGGTGCAGGCTTCATTGTTAAGGGCCCGGACTCTAGAGTGATCACGGCTGGGGGCTGCCACTTGTTTGACACCTTGGTGCCAATGGCAGAGTTGAGAGAGGCCTTATTTGGATTGAGTTATGTACGGCGTGCTTTGCAGGAGAGAAAGATCTTCTTGGAGGGTGACTCTGCGATGGTCATTGGGTAGATCTTGCAGGCTTCAGGTGGGGTCGGTGATTACCACCTGCTGCTGAGAGACAGCCGGGCCATGGTTCGTAATGAGATGGTGATTCAGCCGAAGCATGTGTTTAGAGAGGCTAATGGGGCTACGGATTGGATGGCTTCTTTTGTTGCCAACCACTCAGAGGACCACCTATAGGTGGGAAAGGCGGAGTTGCCTGGTGCTCTTCGTGATGTATTGCTTTTTGATTTTCTTGACTATATCCGTACACGTTATGTATGATACTTCCGTTCCAAACAAAAAAAAAAAAAGAAACGTTACATTCACTTTTTGTCATAAGGGCACATTTAGGAGTTTTTAGACAATTTTATCCTTGGATCTAGGTATGAGATGATGATAGATTAAATAAATATGTATCAAATATTCAAATTTATGAATTGAATGTTAAGTAAATATATTTTTTTACATTCAATATATATTCATCAGCCATTCTATACTTGGGCTACCAAAATATCATCTAAAGATCCTTATATATGTATCCTTAAGGGGAACAAATCCAATCTTTTCCTGCAACACTAATAATTAAATGAACCTTTATACAAAATTCATGAGAAGGCAAGAAAATGCATCCCATTTATGTTTTAACTCCAACAGCTTTTTTTGGCTATGCGAACATAATTAGGCTATAAACATGCATACATGCATGGAGCGTAATTTTCATTATCCCCTTTTACACCCACTTAATATATAGATAAAAGACCATCAAAATAATTTTTCTATTTTTAATACTTTGTAATGATCAACAATCAATAGCAAATATCATTAATTTGGAAGGTTCATCATTAATTCTAAAGCTCCTATGTCTTTTACAAAAATTTAATATTTATTGTAACCATTTACAAATGACTATATATATATATATATATACATACATACATATATATACATGTAAAGGTACTTGAATGCAAGTGAGAGGAAGATTGCATCTCCCATAACCTCGATGAGGGGCATGTGAGGGTTCTTATGTCTTTTGTCATTGCCAGGGATAATAGATGTGAATTAAAAGGGACTTTTAAGGAGAGAGTCCAATTAGCTAGGTCTTATTTTATGGGATCGGATTGCAGAGATGGGAGAGGTGATTAGGACATGTGATTTTTAACATGAGGAAAGATTGAGGAGATAATCATTTTATTCTTTTAATGAAAACAGGGTTATTGAGACAGGAAGAGATTGATGATAATCATCAAGTATTGTTTGATCAAAGATTGTACTTTATATAGTAGAGATAGATAATGATCAATTATGTAATTTTCAATTTGGATGCCCTTCATCAATTTTAGAGTCAATAGGATTAAATACTCTCTTTCCTTGAAGGCATCATAGTCCATCCCAAAATAAACAAATAAAAAGCATGAGGGGAGACAAATTACCTCCAAGTTTAGTTTCTTAGTATTTCTTCTAGACATTAATCTTCTGGATCTTATCACGTGGGAGAAGAAAAAAGAAATAATTAATTAAGATTTCATTTGCCATCACTTTATTTGCCTATTTTCAGAATAGAAAAATAGAATTCTGTTTATTTGAGGAACAGTAGAAGATGCATTTAGTCCCGCATTAATTATTTGTTGGAAAGATTTTTAGTACTTATAAAGAGCCACAGAACCCAAATAATATCTTTTAACTAGTCTTTTAAATAACTTCTAGCTGGACATTATAGCTGAGAATCTCGGTTGTTATAAATTGTATTAGAGCAGATCCAACCATGATTTATGTATGATTAGGAGACACTATAACCCAAGTCCTTTTGAAATTTCCCACAAGTCAATTGTGGTATTTGTGATTGGAGTTGACTGAATTTGAATTCTTAATCTAGTGAGAGTAGATGAAGATTCATGTAGGAATTTGAACCCTTAACTTGATGCGGACAAAGATTTAAACCAATAGAGTAGCTAAGGATCATACAAGCATGTGTTTGGTCACTCATCAATTATGTGCAGAAAGATCTTCGATATTTATACGGAATCAAGCAATCCAAAAAATACTTTATAGCTAGTTTTTTAAAATAACTTCTTGCCAACTTTTTTTATGAGATCCTCGATTGTTGCAAAACTATTTCCATTTTTCTAATTTTTTTATAAATAAAATTATGTTGGACATAGTTAATTATTTTTAAGAAATATAAACATGATATTGTTGGAGAAGATAATGATAATGGCGATGAAGGTGTGGAGACACCGTTGATATTGGTGTCAAGGGAGGCAAGAATATAATTAGAGTGGTGAACATGACTGAGGTGTTGATGGTAACAAGGCATCAATGTAAAAAATAAAAATAATAGCACTAAACATGCTTTGTCTCGATTTCTGTCATTTTTATTTTAAAATAGAAAATAAGAAATGAAAGCAATGCCAAACATGCCAAACAAGCCCTAAATACTAGAACAAAAATCAAGAATTAATAAGCAGAAACTAGGTAAATGACATTTCAGTGCCTTCTGAAGAATGTAAATATCTAATTCCAATCTAGTGCAATATTGCTCAGGATCTGAAACAGATAACAGGATGATCAACATCACCAGATACATATATAGGTTTCAACTTCAGAAGTTATCTATGGATGCAGCTAATTTACAAAACCTTTGCTGACAGCAACAATCTACATTTGCAATGGGAACAGAATGTAACACATTGTGAGCAGAAAGGATGCAGAGACCAAAAATACAGTTCAGATAACCGAAAAAATTGTGCTAAAATGGAGCATTTCATGATTTGGATTCTTCATTCATAACAAAGCCAAATCTAGTTGCAACCAAATGGCAAGCAACAGCATGCAACTCCTTCAATTAAGTTAAAAAATTAAAACAATATATATGTATAAAGAAGGAATATTAATCTCAAGCTGGCAAAAGCAACAGCCCGCAACCACTACAATCAACATGAAAATTAAAACGAACAATACATGATAAAAAAAAATGATCAGTCAACATCCAGTAAATCTTGAAACTGGTTCAACATGCTTCCTTGCCAAGCCATTCAAATAAAGGAAAGCAATCCATCAAACAAAAGAACAATCTTCTTTTGATAGGAACCTCACAAACCCAGAATAGATGTTATAGTGTTTCTGGTATTCCAACCACAACTACCTTCCCAGCTGTTTGGAAGAATACTCAGGCATAGTTCAACCGGAAGATGTCATTCAACACAAAGAAGCTTCCTTGTGGTGTTGGCATCAAATGGAACATCTATAAAAGACATACAAACAGCAGTCAATGGTATAGAGCCATTTCTTAATAAGCAACCAAGAACACAAGAAACAAAAAAGTCACAAGCAATCAACAAAAGAAATAACATAAGCATCTGAACGGCCCAAATCACAACCTACAATTGCTAACGGCCCACCATTTGGTAACCCAAAAATTTCATAAATGCATACAACTATGAAATCAGTGTGATTCTCCAGTGATTCATTTAAAGGTATCAAGTTAAGAACAAGATCCTCTTTTCAAGCCCAGGTCACCAAATTCGCTGATTTCTAAAGAGACTCCGAAAAATGTTGCAGCAACCACTCATCTTCATTAGCATCACTTTCCAGAACTCTAGGGTCAGGTCCCCCTGGTTGCAAGAGAAACTGCGAGGAAAACTTACTTTCCCTGGAGAAATCTAGTAGTATTCCATGTGTTTGTTTCAACAGAAAATTGACGAAGCGAAAAGCTTGTTGCTAAGTTTCCTAAAACGTTTTGTGGAAAAGTCTTATTTTTCCGTTCCTTCTCCATAGATTCCCTTGCAACCAAACAGACCCTAAATGGTTCAATCTGAGTTATAGATAGAAAAAGATTAATAAAAAGAAAAATAAAGAAAAAGATGGTCAAATTTGTGCTTGACCTAACTACATTATCTGCACCAGCACTCAGTAACTTTCTTTCATAGAATGTCTTCATCAATTCTTTTATCCTTCTTGATTCGTTTTAATTTGTGGTATCATAAGGGCATGTTTTGATACCCCATGTTATGATCTCTCTGGACGATAATGTAAATTTCTTATGCACTTTTGTCAAAGGTGCTCCCGGTGCTCACCTAGGCGTTTGTGAGGCGAGGCAACCCTAGAGTACCTCACTAGTCCCCAGGAAGATGGGTTTTGTGAGACAATAACTAGGCAAGCACCTGGACCAAACTGCTAAAGCATAAAGCATTCAGGTTAGTGCCTCTCTAATTCTAGGGCTATCCTTAAATCCCTTTTATGTCCTTTCTCTTAAGGCCGTGTTTACTTTGAGGGCCATTTTGGTCTAACGATGCAAATATAGATGGACCATCAGTGAAGGCTAGGGTCTACCGAACCGGGCCAAAATGCCCGGTTCCGGCAGTACCGAGCCGACTTGGCGCTAAATCGAGTCAGTTCGGCTATTCTATTTGATTCCGTCCAAAACCGCTAATGGATTGGCTAGAGCCGGTCCTTTACTAGCCGGAACCGACCGGTTCAGTACTGACTCAGTGCGAACCGGCCAGTTCGCACCAAGTCAACCCGATTTTGAACCAAGTTGGGTATGGCACTAAAGGCATCAGGAAGGCTCGAGAAGGCCTTCCTGACGCAATTTGAAAGCGGCTTCACCGCTTTTCCTTTCCAAAAAATCTACAAACAATAAGATTTATTTATTTTAAAGCAATAAGATGCATCATCTAAGTTAAACCGAGATCATATAAACATCAAAAAAATATCAAAAAAAATATCAAAAAACATCAAAAAAATATTAAATTAGAGTTAAATTCATAGAAAAAGTTCCAAAAGAGTGATTTTCGCTCTCCCACTAGTGCTCTAGATTTATGACTTAAGTATCGGAGGGTCCAACTGGAAACCTTCCCGCAAGCGGACTTCTTTGCAAGTTGACCTCGGCTACAATCTGTGCAAGTTTATCTCGGTCTCATCCTACCTCGGAGCACTTCAGTTCTTGCCAACCTTAGCTCAGAATCTAGCGGCAACAAACATAAAAGCCGCATATCAGAAAATCAAAAGAAATGGCATTTATAGAACCAAGAAGCACCGAAACAAAGAAACCGCGTATCACAAAGTTAACAACCACTCTGTCACTCTGATTGACCGTCAAACTCACTAAATGTCACCAAAATCCAAACTTTAACATAGCAAAACCCTAGATCAGATCGGAGGACTTAACCACTATAGACAAATAAACAAATCGCAATCAAAAACAGAAAAGAAATCAAAGAAAATTTAGATCTATTAGCAGGAGAAAAGTAACAACTAGGAATCAACAAAAACAAAATCCCAAATCAACAAATCAAGAAAGCGTTGGATGAAGTGAAAAAGGGAGGCAAAGGGAAAATGATCGAGACCTGGCTGAACTTGAGGGGGTGCTGCTCGCCAGCGAGCTGGAGAGAGCCGCTGACAAAGACAAGCATGCCGCCGGCGGGTCCGGAGGGCTGGCAGTCGACCGTGGAGATGTTGTGCATGCACTGCTGAAAGGGGAGGGAGGCGAGCTTGGCGGCGATGGCCTGGGCGCCCTGGGTCTTGGCCCCCTCGAAGGTCAGCATCGACCCCTCTTGGTAAAGGTTCACGAGACCCGCCCTGTTCGAGTCGAATGTCCGGTAGTAGTGCTCCACAAACGCCTTCGCCACCGCGTCTGGATCCATTTCCGCTGCCTACCTGCCTGCCGCCGCCGCCGCCGCCGCCGCCCAAGATCAGAAACTCGTATTCTACTCTGCCGCCGCGAGGCCCTCTCGATCGCTTGCTTCGTCTTTTCTGTCGTTGCCCTCCATGGAAGGATTATTCTATTTTTTATTTATAAGAAATGTGACGTAGTTTATTTAGCAAAAAGCTCTCCTCAACGAGTATTGGAAAGTTTTTAAATCATTACAATGATTTTTTTTTGGAAAAATAAATTAAAATATTTTTTATTAATGTGACAATTTAAGTTGGTGTTTTTTATATTATATTATTTTTTGAAGATGTCATGTCCAAATAAAATAGTGTGCGGGGTAAAAAATAAATAATCTATTCTTTTTTCAAAAACAAAAATGTTAGAGACCGCATAATGCTTGCTCTCAAACCATCTGCTTAAACAACATGCAACTGTACATTCATCTTTATGTTATTAAAGTTAAAATATAAAAATAATTTATAAGTAATAATGATTTTAATAGTGCAACATAATAAGATCACAATAACATTATATTACATTATATTTATCATATTAATAGTGCAACATAATTTATAACTTAACAATACTTTGTAATAACGATTTTTTTTGCTTGCTTTGGAGCTAACTGTATTAGGGGCTCATAAAACTTCAGCCATGTTTTCATTACTATTCATCATAGACATTAACTTTTTTTGCATAAAATTTAATAATAATATATAAGCATGAAATGCAACTAAATACGATGGAAACACAAAAAAAATTTTTACAAATATAGATCTTTATTACAAATGTTTATCCATTACTTAAAGTGCTAAATTAAATAATAGCAAAACTAATTTTAGTTTCGCATGAAGATTGAGAGATAAATAGGTTCAAGTCACCAAAAATTTTAGAAAGAAACCACAACAATACATACTAGCTTAGTGCTTTGGAAAAACTGCTTAGCAATGAAAGGATCCTATTAAAATATTTGCAGAAGAAGTGAAAAAACAAAAAAATTTGCAGAAGAAGTGAAAAATAAGATAAAAGGAGAAAAAAAGTGATTTTATTTCTCTATTCTGTCATATTTGGTACATCTCGAAGATTATATATACTCGTGTACAAACTCTATACAAGAAAAATAATATAGCTTGGTATAAGATCATGCTAACAAAAAAAAAACAATACTCATTGATATAAGTTGTTATGGGATTCTTAAAATCACTCTAACAAAATCATACTAATAAAGAAAAATAATACTGACTGATATAGAATCATACTAATAAAGAAAAATAGTATGGGATGATATAAGTTGTTACGTAATCTCTAAAATTATGCTAACATCCTTCCTCAAACTTAAGATAGTACTATAGTAATTTGAGTTTGGAAATTAGATCAAAAATATACCTAAAAACTGACGTACTAAATCAAGAGCTGAAGTAGTAACTCAAAAAATAACGTGATTGATTAGGAGCTAATATAGCAGCTTAAAAGCTAACATGGTGGTAGATCAAGAGCCAATGTGGTAGAACACAAGCCATTATAGCAACTCAGAAGCTGATGTAGCAGATAGGAGTTGACCCAATAACTCAAAAGCTGAATATAGCAGACTGATGTATCAAGCCGATGTGACAATACAAAATTTGATATTGCAGAATAGAAATTGACATAGCAGCTTCGAAATTGATGCGATAGATCAAGAAGCTTATGCAACAAATTGATGTGTTTGATAATGCTGATATAGCTAACTAACATGGCAAACTAATGTGTCCACTGACACAGCTAAGTAACATAGTAGACTAGTGTGTCTGACTAGCATGACAGACCGACATATTTGTCAATGATGTGACAGCGAGAAGAAACATAGAAGATGAAGTTGCAACAATGACAAAGTTTAGATAGAAGGCAACCAAAAGTCGGTGATCCTTATAAACTGAGGCAACATAAAATTAGAGCAATTGATTGATTGACTTATGTAATGATGTGGCAATGAAAAGAAACATAAAAAATAATAGTTGTAGTGAGGATAGAGCTCAAAAAGAAGACAACCAAAGGTCGACGATCCTCGTATATGGAGGCACCATGGAAGAGAAGCAAGTGACTTCGAACTGGATGGTAAAAGAGCCGAAGGCAGTAAATAAAACCAAAGTGGAGAGAATGGAGCTAAGCGATGGCGAGAAGAGACGACCGAAGATCTGAAACTAAGGAGAAAAGCGCTGGAGAGGAGTTGTGGATTTATAAAAAATAAAGGATCTTCGAATATTAATCTACCAGAAATAGAGGACATGCAGATCTACTAATGAGATCAATATTGATTTATTAGAAAATAGAGAATTTGTAAAGAAACAGAGGATCTGTGAATCCACCAAAAAATAAAAAAAATTTGATGTTGATTTATCCGAAAACAGAGATCGATAGATCGATAATAGGAGTCTTCAAAGCTTCTAGACATAGCAACGACAACCACAACAAAAATGGAAGAGATGGTGGTGGTAGATTAGATGATCGGTAGCTCTGATACCATGTTAAAATATTTATAGAAGAAATAAAAAATAAGATAAAAAGAGAGAAAAATGATTTTATTTCTCTGTTCCGTTATATTCGATACATCATAGAAATTGTATATTCTCGTGTATAGACTCCATAAAAGAAAAATAATATATGATGCGGGATTTGCACCCCGTCACCAGCAGAGCCCACACACCAGCCGAGCAGGGGAAGAGAGAGTGTCCCTCAGAAGGTATTGTCCGCTTTGGGTCCGATTTGGGGGTCGAGCGTACCCGGAGCCCTCCTCACGGCGCCTCACGGTTTTGCCCTACAAAAGGCGCCTCCTAAGGGAAGGGTGATTGAGCCCCCCATTATATGGCACAGACCTTCCCGCTGATTAGCCGATGTGGGACTAAATTCGGGGAACCCCCCGTAACACAGCCCCCCCAGCGGGGAGGTCCTGTGCCCGGGTCGGCTCCTTGCTGGATAGGCGAAGGGCCGAGGCCCTTCCTCTAGTGCCATCTGATGCGGGATTTGCACCCCGTCACCAACAGAGCCCACACACCAGCCGAGCAGGGGAAGAGAGAGTGTCCCTCAGAAGGTATTGTCCGCTTTGGGTCCGATTTGGGGGTCGAGCGTACCCGGAGCCCTCCTCACGGCGCCTCACGGTTTTGCCCCACAAAAGGCGCCTCCTAAGGGAAGGGTGATTGAGCCCCCCATTATATGGCACAGACCTTCCCGCTGATTAGCCGATATGGGACTAAATTCGGGGAACCCCTCGTAACACAGCCCCCCGGGATGGGGTTTCCAGTTTAGTCCCACATCGGCTAATCAGTGGAAAGGTCTGTGCCTTATAATGAGGAGGTGTAAACCTTTCCTCCAGAGGGCCCTTTTGTGGGACAAAACCGTGAGGGGTGGGAAGGGTGGTTCCACCCGGGGCGCCGCCGGAACAGCGCGGACCCCCGGGAGCGGTCGACGATCCCCGATCCCCAAAGCGGACAATACCTCTGGAAGGGACGCGGATGCTTTCCCTGCTCGGCTGGTGTGCGGGCTGGTGCCGGGGTGCGAACTCCGCATCAGATGGCGCTAGAGGAAGGGCCCCGCCCACGCACAGACCTTCCCACTGGGGGGGCTGTGTTGTGGGATGGGGTTCCCAGTTTAGTCCCACATCGGCTAATCAGTGGAAAGGTCTGTGCCTTATAATGAGGAGGTGTAAACCTTTCCTCCAGAGGGCCCTTTTGTGGGACAAAACCGTGAGGGGTGGGAAGGGTGGTTCCACCCGGGGCGCCGCCGGAACAGCGCGGACCCCCGGGAGCGGTCGACGATCCCCGATCCCCAAAGCGGACAATACCTCTGGAAGGGACGCGGATGCTTTCCCTGCTCGGCTGGTGTGCGGGCTGGTGCCGGGGTGCGAACCCCGCATCAATATAGATTGATATAGGATCAAACTAACAAAAAAAATAATACTCACTAATAAAATTATGCTGATAAAGAAAAATAATACTGGCCGATACAGAATCATGCTAACAAAAAAAATTAATATAGATTGATATAGGTTGTTACGTGATCTATAAAATTATGCTAATAGATATGGAGATGGTTGTACAAGCCTATGGAACATATATTGTTCAAATAATGTTACTCGGTAATATAGAAAGAGATAGACCTAGGCCTCGCTTTTTCCCGGTAGATATCACCACGAGATGGAAAAAATTTCAAGCAACTGAGATCCAACTCAGAGAAAAGTAATCCTTTCCAACGTTTCCTAAATAATATGACTTCAGAGAAGAGGTGGATAACACAGTCCGCTGCTTGCAGAAGAATCCAAAATTAATACGCTTATAAAGAAAAAGTTTGCCACCAGCAGATATTAAAGTGATCGCATTTTTTCTTGAGAAAGATAAAGCAAGGGTAAATGCATCAACCTAAAAGCAAGTCCGCTACACCAACAACAATAAAAAAAATCAAAAGGCAATTGAAACCTCTAAAATCACTTCAACTTTAAGCAAGACATCACTGACATCTTCCTGTACTTAGGATTAGGTTTCTCCGGTGGATCATTAATTCAATGTTACTGGATCACCAAAATTATATACCATTTGAGAGTGAATCCTCTCTAAGTGGAAACCTGCCTATAGCAAATCAGGTGCAGAATGCATTTTCGTGAAAAAAACGCTGGTACATAAAACCTCAATAAAGCTACAGTACAATAAGTAGGATTTTAACATATAATCTCAATAAAGCCCTATAGTTCCTTAGAGGGCGATTCGGCTATAGTGATTGATTGGATTAGAAGTGGACGTACCAGGCCAAATTTACATCCTCTCGTCCGTGATGTATGCCACCTTTTGGAGGGTCTCGACTCTTTTGGAGTCACACATGTACTTCGAAAGGCAAACAGTGCGGCTGACTGGGTTACTTCCTTTGCAGTACATCATATCGAAGTTTTTGTATGAGAAGGCACTGCCCCATTCCGTAGGGTTTAGCCTGTGTTTTGTACCGTGACTGTTCAAGACGTACTCATGCTATATAGTGAGACGGCGGTTTATAATAAAAAAAAAACCATAGATCCTTTGACATGAGTCGGTTCGGCCAGTTCGGGTCCATGCGGGTCGGGTCATGGGTCAACCCGACCCGTTTACATTCTTAGATCTCGAGAAGCTTCCAGTTCCGCCGTGCATTAGTTTCTGAAATAAAAGAAGGAAAGGTTAATTACCTCTCGACCTCGCGCTCAGCTTCCTTCGCAGCTCGAACGGCTTGGCTTAATCTTTTCCAGAGATCTCCTTCTAAGGTGAGTAATTGTTTCGCACTTCGGCTTCTCTCGGTCTCTTTTATTCCCTTCTCCCTTGTGTTTTTTTTTTCGGAATTCTAAACTGCACTACGATTTCCGATTTCAAAGAAGGCTTAGCGAGAAATCACATAGCTTCTAGTATTGATATCTTGAATTTTTCCGCGAATCGCTATGTGTGCCTAATGTAGTTTGTTACTCTCTGGGATTAGTAACTCAAGCCATTCATCGAACAGTTTAATGATGATGATGATTTTTCTTTTGGCCTGGAATCTTTGAGTCTGGTTCTCGAGTGTAATTTTTGCTTTATCTACTCTTAGATTTATTTCTTGTTATTCTTATACTCTCTTCGCAGGCGTAGGTCATGTTAGGGTTTTATGTACAACCAATCTCTGCCAGGGTCGTGGTTTTGTCGTTCTCTTTTTTTTTTTTTTTTTTTTTTTTTTGGTGAAAACGGCAATTCATATTACTCTAACTTGAGTACATCCAGCCATATCAAAAAAAAGTAAAGATAACAACGGAGTGGGACTATCAGCTGCTGAAGTCCAAAGAAACTCTCCGGAATGCCTAGCTACGTAAGAGGCGACCCAGTCAGCAGCTCTGTTCGCCTCCCGATACACATGTGTAACATGAAAATCACCCATCTCCTGAGCCAACCTCCTAGTCTCACGAATGAGTGGATGACCATCACCGAACCTATCCACACCCTGGATCCAATCGATCACCACCGAAGAATCACCCTCTAGATGCACCCGGGCGGCGCCGAGGATCCTCCTCGCATAAGATAAGCCCTCCCAAGCAGCTCTCAGCTCTGCTCCAACAATAGTAAGCCCTGGGATGCGACGACCACCGGCGGCTATCAGTCTGCCCCTCTCGTCTCTGATCACAAAACCCACACCTCCAGAGACACCATCCACCGAGCAACTACCATCAAAATTCACCTTGAAATGACCAAGGGGTGGGGGTACCCAAGAAACAAGAGCGAACCTGGGCGCTGTAGCAGCGGGAAGGATACCCCAGATGTCCCTAGCCATTCCAGAGGTGAACCACGCAGTAGTCGCGACCATCTCCCCTGCATGCAGCATAGCTCGATCCACCACCATCCTCGCGGACCACCTCCTACCCTCAAATAGACCAGCGTTCCTGTCCAGCCATATATGATAAGTCAAGTGTGCCATCATAATACCCGCCTCAACAGAACAAGGCCTCCGCGTAGAAGCTCTCAACACATGCATCAGGTCCTGGGCCGACTCCACTGAAAGGGGTAACATAACAGGAGACCTACTCCATATCTCTCTAGCCCTGGGGCACTGCAGCAAAACATGGTCAATGGTCTCCTCGATACCTGAACACGGCTCACAGCACTGAGAAATCAGCATGCCCCGTCCGGCTAGCATGCCCCTGGTCGGTAAGCATCCCCATGCCACCTTCCAGAAGAAGAGCGCTACCCGCGGGTGACATCGCAGCCGCCATATCCATCTGCCCTCAATCTGCCTGTCTGACGCCCTGCTCATCAAAGTGTGGAGATCCCTAGCTCGCACCTGCGCCCGACCCGTCGACCACCAGACTAATCTATCTGGCATCTCCTGCAGAGGAATCGGAAGGTCCATGATCGTCACTGCCAACTCCTCCCCAAACACCTCCCGAATCAGTCCCTCCCTCCAGCAGCCCCCCTCTCGGTAAATCAAATCACTAACCCTAAATCCATCAATCCTCACCGAATCCACCAAAGTCGGAATACGGCTGATCGGCTGCTCAGTCACCCACCTATCCTCCAAGACATCTATAGACCGCCCATCACCAATGGCCCATCTCATCTTCGGAAGCACCAGCGCGGCCCTAGCACACATCTCCCTCCACACCGGCGAATGTAATCGGCCTCCGCGCACTCCAGGTATCAGAGCTCCATATTTGGCCCTCATCAACGAGGACCACATGCTATCAGGCTCTAACACAAACCTCGCTGCATGTCGAGCCGCTAAAGCCTCTCTCCTATCCCTCAAAGACAACACCCCCAACCCACCGAACCTGATCGGCTGACAGACCACCTCCCATGCCACCAGATGAACACCACCTCTGCCCCCATTCCCACCCCAGATAAAGTTTCGAAAGGTCCGCTCCAAGCTCCTCACAAGAGACACCGGAATAAAGGAATTGGACAATAAGTAGATGGGAATTGAAGAAAGAACTGACCGAACCAATGTGATCCTCCCCATCATGGAAAGAGTGTGCATCTGCCATCCCTCCAGTCTGTGTCTAATGCTGAGCTCAAGTGAGAGACAGTCCCTGCTCCGCAGCCGCCGGCCTGAAATCGGAACCCCCAGATACCTCAGCAAACCCTCCTGCTCACCCACCTCCAAAATCTCCAAGATAGAGGTCCTCTCCGCCGGCCTGATCCTCGGGCTAAAGCATACAGTAGACTTCCCCAAATTAACTCTCTGTCCCGATACCTCGCAGTAGTGGCATAGAATCCTTCGGAGAGCCTCCGCCGTCCGCCTCGTAGCCCGGGCAAGTAATAAGCAGTCATCAGCAAAAAGAAGGTGAGACAATGGAGGAGCTCCCTCCGCCGGCCTGTAAATCTCTATCTCCTGAGTAACCATCGCCTGTCTGAGCGCTCTAGACAGCGCATCCGCACACATAATAAAAAGTAATGGTGAGAGGGGGCAACCCTGTCGCAGCCCTCCGGCCGGCTCAAAGAATCGGGATGGCGAGCCATTCACCAAAATGGCGAATGAGGGAGCCCTCACACATCCCATAACCCAGCTAATCCATATCTCGGGGAAGCCAAACCCCTGCATGGATTGCTGCAGAAAATCCCAGCACATCCTGTCGTAGGCCCTCTCCATATCGAGCTTGATCCCCATCAAGCTCCTCCTCATCGGGGCTCTATGCAGGTCAAACATAAACTCCTGGGCAATCATCACATTATCTGAGATACTCCGCCCTCTCAAGAATGCACTCTGCTCCGGACTGATCAACCTCGGTAGAATCTCCCTCAACCTAACAGCAAGAATCTTCGCCGTCGCCTTGTACAAGGTCGTGCACAGGCTAATCGGGCGAAAATGGCCCGGCTCCGAGGCGTCCTGCCGTTTCGGTATCAGTGTGATAAAGGTCCGCTGCCACTCAGTGGGCATCGCAGATACATCAAAGAACTGCTGTATGGCCGCCGTCACATCATGTCCGACTATCATCCAGTACCTCTGAAAAAATAACGGAGGAAAACCATCTGGCCCCGGGGCCTTATCCCCCTCAAGGGACCAGACCGCCTCCCTAACCTCCCTCTCCAGTACCGGCCTGATCAATGCTGCAGTCTCCTCCTCCGTCACCCCAGCTAAAGGCGCCGGTATGTCCTCTGTGCTCCCACCCCCTAACTGCTCAGTCCATCGCGCTCTGAAAAAACTCTCCACAATCCGACTAATCTGAACAGGATCCTCCATCATCTGCCCATCCTCACCCCTGATGGCTCTGACCCTATTCTGGTGCCTTCTGATAACTGTCGCCTGATGAAAGTATCTGGTGTTCCGATCTCCCTCCAATAACCACTGTATCCTTGACTTCTGTCTCCAAAATACCTCCTGCTGTCTGAGTAAAGAATTATGCAGTGCCAAGTGAGATCTAAGCTCCCCCACCTCCTCCTCCGATAAACCTCCTCCCTGGGTCTCCTGAAGCTGTAACCTGGCAATCGCCCCCTCTAGATCCTCCACCCTCCTAAAAATATTCCCCACCTCCTCACGGTTCCACCTCCGCAGCCGTCTCCTCGTCATCTCCAGTCTACGGGATACTCGGTACATAGCATCTCCCCTAACAGGTACCCTCCAAGCCTCCCGCACCATCTCCCAGGATCTAGGATAACTGAGCCAAATCTTCTCGAACCTGAAAGGAGGGCGAACTAGTACAGGTGCATCAGTGCTCACCAGTAGTGGACAGTGGTCCGAAGCAATCCTCGGCAAATGACTAACCTGGTAATCCGGAAAACACTGGACCCACCCCGCAGTAGCACAGGCTCTGTCTAGCCGCTCCCATACTCTGGCCTGTCCCTGCTGATTATTACACCATGTGAACTTTGGGCCAGAAAAACCCAAGTCAACCAAACCATTCATCATGAGAAAGTCCTGAAACTCCTTAACCTTCCTATCACAAGAAAAAGGCTTCCCACCTCTCTTCTCCTGAGGATCCACAATGCAATTAAAGTCACCTGCTATTAACATTGGATACCCCTGACTGATCAACTGAGTGGCCTCCACCCACAAGTTCCGCCTCACCCTATACTCTGTACTTGCATACACCGCTGCCAAAACCCACGGGCTTCTACCCCCTTCCGAAATAACCATGATTACCTCTTGATTGCAAACATTGAATATGTCCATTTGACAACACCCCTGAGCCCAAGTGACAATGATACCGCCAGAAAGCCCCTGAGATTCGATAACATAGAATCCCCATCCTCTCGGAACTGCCCTCCTTGCCTTCTCAAGACTCCTCCCAGATAATCGGGTCTCGAGGAGGACACAAATATCAGGCCTATATTGGTACATCAATCTATGAAATGCCGGGGTAAAAGACGGCTTCCCCGCTCCACGACAATTCCAAAAGAGAGTCTTCATAAATCACCCGACAGATTGGCGTGGCTTACTTCCCCGAAGCCACTACTACATGCTGCCTCATCTTCCATCTGCTCTTTCCTCACAGAACCCTTGGTGCTCACCCCCTTGATAGAGGCCATCAATAGGACCACAGCCTGCTTATGCTTCCCCTTGGTATCTGTCTGAGCCGTAGTCACAGGGCCATCCTCATTGCCATCTCCCAACAAGCCTCCATCACCCAGGGAACCGTCATCAAGCTTGAACTCCCCCCCCCTGAAAGAGATTAGCCACAAGGTTCGGGTCACTGTTGGCCCGTGCCAAATGGCACGGTCTGTCAACAGTGCCTTCCCCGGAACCCCCTGCAACCGCGCCAACCAGACCGTCACCATGACCAGTCTCCTTCCCACGATTCCTTTCTGTCAGCTCCGAGGGTGCACCAATCGTCACCGCCGGCTCCAGCTCCGCCGATTCCATCGTTGCACCCGTCTTGGTCCGCGTCGGCTTCCGTCCGAGCGTCGTCCCACCTCCAGCACGCATCACTCCCCCCGCTACCCGAAGCTCCTGGTCCACCCTGGGGGGACGGTTGCGCACCGCTGACTGAGGCGGAGGTGAACTCCGGCTCCGCCACCGTTGGAATCCCTCCGTCCTCCTCAAAAGCCCCGATGATGGCCGCTGCTGCCCCCCACCAACCTGGGCCCGGCCTCCCACAGGGGCTCTCGCCCGCTTCAACAAGCTTGGGCCCGGTCCTCCAGCCTTCTCCCACTTGGGCCCTTCAGCCTGGCCCGTTGAGGAACTGGCCCCACTCGAGCCCAATTTACTCCCCGACTCGGTTTGCGGCTCGGAGCTGTGACCGAGTTGACTTGGTCCCTCCCCAGTTGCCCCGGCTCCGGCAGCCACGATGTCCTTCTCAAGCGTCCGCCGTCGGGCGACCTTGGAAGGCTTCTGCCATCCCTCGAGATCAATCGGCGATGTAGAGGTAGAATCCGGTGTATCTCCGGTGGCCTTTGGGGTAGCTCGCCCGGGCGACGACACCGGATCCGACCTCCCCTTCTGCTTGGCTGCCTCCTTCCCCCACCTGGATTCATTAGCCGGCCGCTGAAAGCGGAGGCGGTTCGTGACCAGCCAAGGGCCAAAGACACCCTGCTCTCCCACCTCATCTCCTTCCCCATCCGCCTTCGCCGGAACCTCCGAACGGCTCTCCCCAACCGTTTCCTTCCTGGTGCTTGAGCTTCCTTCCACACCTCCCCCCCCCATCGCCGGTGACATGGGAACACACCCCTGCATTTGATGCCCAATCCTACCACATTTAGAACAGGGAGCCGGCAGGTTTTCATATAGAAAACCTTGCCAAAACTTATCCTCAGACCTCTCCGAGCTCCCCTTCAAAAAGATCCCCGGCTTCAGCGGGGCGGAGCAGTCCAACGCTATTTTAACCCTTGCAAAACCAAATCGGCCCCCCCCCTCCGTGAAGCTGTCCATTGCCAAGGGTTCACCGGCCCTCGCCGCAATCCGGAACAGGGTAGACCCTTTCCAGTAATCCAGAGGGAGCCCCGGAAGACGTAGCCACACAACCACCCGGCCTAACCCAGCAGCTCCCGGGACAAAGTTGGGCCGCCACCGTTCCATTGCGAGCAGCTGCCCGGCGACCACCCATGGACCATTCAATAGAGCAGCCTCCCGGTCTTCTTCGTTGGCAAACCTCACTGCAATGAAGCCATCCACCAACGGAAAACATTCAACATCATACTTCAACTTGCCCACCCGGCGGATCTCCTTCGCAACCCAGACTGCCGGAACACTCCTCCCCATACTCCGGACGATGACTGTGGTGTTCCGCCACTC
Source organism: Phoenix dactylifera (assembly GCF_009389715.1). Lineage (NCBI taxonomy): Eukaryota > Viridiplantae > Streptophyta > Magnoliopsida > Arecales > Arecaceae > Phoenix > Phoenix dactylifera. The sequence goes on along the minus strand of NW_024067762.1, from coordinate 246,986 downwards.
CGACCTCGTCCCCTCCAACTCCTCTGCCGGAACCTCCAATACCTCCGGATACTTTCTCTGCATCGCCTGTAACTCCCTTGGAGAAATCCGATGGGTCGACCACACCGGCTGCCTGGGAGCTCCCTTCGCCACTTCTGACCAAGTGGGAACCTTCACTTCCTCCCCAGGGACCGGGAGGCGAACCCCACCCGTCTTCCCCGGCGTCGTCGTCGCCGCTGCACCAACTCCGGGCTCCGCCATGTCGCACACCCACCGACCGTTCGGCAAAAGGTCCCAGTGACTCCGGAACGGTTCGCGAATCTTAAAGCTCCACCCGCTCACACCCACCACCCGCTCACACCTCACACAAGTTCACACATACAAAGTACATGCCCCGTTTCAGTGTTCCCACTCCATCACCCTCCAAATCATGATCCGGCTTGTCGTTCTCTTTGCCTGAATACTTTTGTTGTTTTGTGTTTGTAAAATACAAGAGTAGGTTTTTTTTGGAATCTGGGGTTAAATTTGTAATAGGTATTTCACATTGTTATCTGGAATACTGGAACCCACCTATGAACCATCAAACATGTAGCACCCATGTCAATATGGTAGAGAAAATTTATGTAATTGTATTCATGCTAGGTTTTTTAGATTTGTGGTTGTCTCATGAACAGTTATCAATCTTCCTTTCCCTACAGATTATTGTTCGTGGATTTCTGGGATGATTAGTATATCTTGAAATCCATCAGGAAGAAGATAAAACTAGATGTACGCTATAGTGTAATTGATTCATAATTCTTTATGCCAAGTTTTTTGAGTATCAATGTTAGTAGGAGCGCTTAGGCAAGGAGCAACACAACTCACCATGCCATGCTGATGGTAGGGCCTGGCAGGGAAAAATATAAATACAAATAAATGTTTTTACAGTTCAAAAAGTTAAAATATTATTTAATGGGTGTTTTGTCGATCATGTGCCAGCGACAATGCTAGCCTGGCATGGTATGCTAGCCAGCATGGATAGGCATGGGTTGACACTTATGACGTTGCTTTACACCAAATCATTGATAAATGCTCTTTCTAACCAGTATAGGCCAATTTACTAAAGCCTAAGAGGCATTATTTACCCTATCCTTGACTAATCCTATGCGTTCTTGACTCAAAAACAATTTAAAGTTCTCTTAGTAATACTCAAACTTCTACCCTCATCCCATGCCTAATGTTTGAAAATGGGAAATATAACTGGAAAGTCATTGGTAAAGCAATTTAAAGTTCTCTTAGTAATACTCAAACTTCTACCCTCATCCCATGCTTAATGTTTGAAAATGAGAAATATAACTGGAAAGTCATTGGTTAACAATTAAATGAATGTGGTCACTATTCAGTGATGGCCGTCAAAAAGCAAAAAATTCAGTATACAGACAATATGTTTATCTTGCATCAGTCACTTTCTACTGTACTGAACTGATCCTCCATATTGTCATGGATGTGACTCTATCTGAAGATTACATCAGTCAAATTACTTATAGCTACCAAGAGGAAAGAGAGGAAGCCATGCCCACTTTTCCCATGTCCAGTTTGACACCCAAGGATTAGCTAGTTCTAGCCTAGAATTGCACAAATAAACCGGAATTGGCCTCTCCACTTTCTTTGTGGAAAATAAAATATGCTACCAAAGATAATCACAAGTCTCCTCACCTCTGATCCTGCATCACTCCTTTTATCTGTCTCAAGCCCTCTTCCCACCGCAAAGCTTCTGGCAGCACCATGTCTTCTTTCTTGTTTCTTTTTCTTTCTCCATGCCTCCTTTCTCTCTATCTCTTTCCTTCCTATCCTCTGAACAAGAACTGCTCTATCCCTATCCTCCTGAAATTTGTCTATTTTTGTAATTTAGTGGGCTAATCCATCATACATCCAAGATGCTGTCTCATAACCTTTTGCGAAGGGAATGCATTTGTTGTATTTAAACTAAAACCACTTGACCCATTGTTGATAAGAAGTTGCTCTATTACTTGATGAAAGGCTAATCATGTAAATATAATCTTGCAAGAAAAAAATTCTCACTTTCTAACAAAACTAGGTATAGCCAATAGATTTTGTATCTGTCTAATACATTCTCAAAGTTTCAGCAAGACAAACACTTGTTATTAACAGTTGAATTAAATGCTATCTGGTGATTTCTATTTGATTATTCATAGTTATTGGATGTCGTGTATTTGAGAGTATTAGGGATGGTTGCCGAGTGGGTCTTTTCGGATATCCGACCCATTCCGAACCCTAATAGGACCTATTTAGCAAAACCTTATAGGGTTTGGGAATGGATTTGGGATTTAAAATTTAGACCTCTTAGGATTTGGGACGGATTTGGAATTTGCCCCTCGAGTACCCGCTACATGAACCTGATTATATATAATATATATTTTTTATAAAATTTTATAAAAGTATGTATATTGTGAGGGGATTCGAACCTCAAACCTCGAGGACATCTAACCTTTACCTTTATCACTAAGCTACAAAACTCATTTGTATTTAGATTGTTTGCCAAATTATTTATACTCATTTTTAGGTTTTAAATACCCGATACCAAACCGCGTATTGTTTTTCCATCAGAATTGTACAACATCAAAACGATACTGGTATCGATAGTGCATACAGAAACTGACATATTTTAAAAAATTGAAAAACCACCAATCTGACCGATACGGTATTGTCAGTATACATCGATATGGTTTGGTATAGATTGGTATGGCTGGTATGTATCGGTACAACTATTTCAACATTCTAGCACTTATACTAGTGCCAATTTTATACCAGAATGATACGGTACCAATTGTACCATCCAATTTCAGAGATTTTTCAAAATCATGGTGTGAAGTATGTTTAGTTAATAGGAGAATAGTTATAATGGACTAGAATAGTTGTATATTCAGCATATGTATGGAAATGGTTATTGAAAGATGCAATTCACAAACCGCACAATCCAACATCCAACATAAAATCTTTTTCTATTCCTAGAAGAATCATTTCATATAGATCTAACTAATCTCCTCATGATTGGAGAGCTCCATGGGATGAAAGCTTCAGATTTTGGTTGGAAAATGGGGCTAGATGAGTGGAAGTGGCCAAGCATCACTCCTGAGTCACTTCCGGAGGGTCAGGATTAGGGAGTGACCAAGCAGGACCTCGAGGGGATGCTGGGGATAGTAATAGGAGTCCAGGAGCAAGAAAGGGGGTGGCTTTAGGGAGGAAGTGAAGATAGGGTAACTACTACCTTCTTTGAGGGGGGACATGCTCCAGGAGTGAGAAAGGGGGTGGCTTTAGGGAGGAAGTGGTAACTACTAGCTTCTTTGAGGGGGGACGTGCTTCAGGAGCGAGAAAGGGGGTGACTTTAGGAAGTGGAGATAGGGCAACTACTAGCTTCCTTGAGGGGGGGGACATGCTCCAGGAGCGAGAAAGGGGGTGACTTTAGGGAGGAAGTGGAGACAGGTTAACTACTAGCTTCCTTGAGGGGGGCCATGCCCCTCAACTAAGATTTGGCTTCACCCCTGGGAAAGTGGACATCTTGATCATGTATAAAATATAAGAAAGGAATGAAAATATTAGTTTGGTGGTGTAGAGAGAGGAGATAAACTAGCAAGCCATTTTTAAGGAGAATAAAGATTCAAGGGAAACATGAAATAGAAAAAAGGAATAAGAAGTTTTGGACTGATCAACCCTATAAAAATAAGATTTATATTGGATAATCAGACAAATAGGAAGGGTCAAGGAATGCAGAAAGAGGTGAGAAGGAGGGAGATAAGTAAAATTCAAACAGGGAAGTCCCATTCAATTATAAAAACTCAAATTTGCAAAGCTTAGATTTACATATCCAAAACTCATGCCTGGTGAGTGTATCCAATTTACAGGGTAAATATGGACTTCTATGTTATTGTAAATAAGACTAAAAGCGAACAGAATTCTTGTCATCTAATCATAAACCACTTTGTAAATACTCAACAGAAAAAAGTCTCTTTTTTTTTTTTTGGTACACAAAGAAAAGCTAATTATATCTCGACATATAAATTGAAGATGCCGTCTGAGTACCTTCCTAATATTTTCACTTTATTGGATGTGAGATAACTATGAGACCTCCATAGCATAAGTCATTCCATTTTTAGAAGAGAATATTAGAAGTTTAGAACGAAATGTAATAGCTGCTCATGACTATCTTCATTAGAACATTTTCAAGATTGGTTGTGACTGTTTTTAGGTCTGCTCTTCCTTCTACCAAGTCTTGGTTTCTTTTTCCCTCTTCCTCTAAAGCAATATACCAGTTGATAGTTTTTCTTTTTTTTTTTTAATTTAAGAAAATGAAAAAACTGAAGAAAGTTATATAGGCTTCTTTTTGAAGGATTGGGAAGAAGGTACTCATACGACAGTTAATATCATATTTACTCTTAACGAAACATCTAGTCTTTAGGAAATTGAATTTTTTATTGGAATGAGAAAACTTTGAAATATACAGTGTATTTGTCATGCCTCAAACCCAGCCACAAGAGCTAGACATGTGACATGGCCATATATCCCACGAGACTGAGCCCCATGATGCATGCAAGCATTAAAACCAGTAAATCCAAAATAATGCAATATAATAAAAAATTTACAGGCAGCAGTACAAAGTCAGAGCTGGTTAAACCTCAAATAATAATTTAAAAAGTTTTAAAACCATCAAAAACCATTAATAATTTGTAATTCACAGATTAAGATTCCAAATAAGTTGCAACTACTCAACAAAATTAGAGAAGATAATCTCAATTAATTTTTTGTAAAGGTAAATCTAGTCCACACTAAAAATACCAAGCCTTGTCTCAAATGACACTCTGACCATCTTAACCTGCCAATCTAAAAGACTCTAGATCAGAAAAGGAGGGAAATAAAAATAATGAGCTTAATAGCCTAGAAAGTAATGAATACCTTCACTAATTTGTTCAACTAGTAAATTAATAAATTTTCTTTTCTAGTACTAAACATAAAAGGCAAAATCATTTATCTTAACAAGAATATATATATATATATATATATATATATATATATAAAATTAAAACTATTCAGGTATGCTTACTCAAATATTCATATTCTTAAGAATAAATTTTGTATTTCCACCCAACAGACTATGAGACTATGACCACATTTATACTCTATAGCAAGGCCAAAGTTTTGTATTTATACCTTGCGAAGGGACCAGAATACTGTATTTAGATCCTGCAAAGCAGGCTAGAATAATATTAGTTCCAAAACAACCAAATATATAACCCCTATGGTGGGGTCCAAAATCAAGTCCGGATAAGAGTCAAAGATCAAAGCATATTAAAGGTATTCATTTATCATTTTAGATGGCAAATTCTAAAACAAAATATTTATTTGTATTAACAAAATATTTATTTGTATATTTCCAAACAAAATATACATAACATTTAGTAATAAAAGTAGAAGTAATTCTTTTAACTTACAAGTTGTATTTTCCATACAAATCATAATTTTAACATAATTGCATAAAATCCAAAAGATTTTCTCATTTAACAATACTAATCAATTTATAATTTATTTGATATCAAAAAAATTTTCCATAGGTAATAAAATGGAAAGCTTGTAGGAAAGGTGAACTATTACTTACTCTGCTGGCATCAATAGTAAATGAACCCAACTAATCCAGAAAGGTCCCTCCAGGATCTAGTAATCATTTACAACCTATTCAAATACAATCAAGATAATGGTAATAAATTTCTAGAATTTGCACAATCTGCGAGTAATTTCCCTGAATTATTTCTAGAAACTTGGAAGTCTTGTAAAAGGTTATAGACCTTAGCAAGTCGTATTCAGCCCCAAAATTAAACTTAGCTACAACTAACTTGATACCCCTCTAGATCTTTTTCAAATTGGCCAATAGTAATAAAACCTCAAAATTAATTTGTATATATTTATTTGTACAAAAATAATATGATGTAGGATCAACTAAATTTAAAAATCTAACCTTATAGTTTTATATCCTGAATTTCAAGAAAATACTTTCCCAAATTTTAGCAGCTTAATTATATTTTAAGCAGAAAACTGATGAATGGAAATTTTATCTTGGAGAAATCAAGTTGTAGAAGTATAATATACAAAATATACTATTCAGTAGTTTAATTTGCTGAAATTTATTGTTCCAAAATTATTATGCAGAATTCTTTCTGTCGACAAATTTAGTTATAGAATATAATATACACAAATATACTAATTAGAAATTTGAGAACCAAAATACAGATATCTACAAAATTATTTTGCAGAAATTTGAAACAGAATTGTATTTTTCAGAAATTGTGTTGAAGAATTCTAATAGACATTGTCCAATATACATAATTTTAAAAAGCTGGAGAATGATAGTCAGAAACTTAAAATGCAGAAGTTCAAAATAAATTTATTTGTTGGAAATAAGTCTGAAATTATTTCATACACAATCTTTTTTCTTTAAAACAAAAAATCAACATATACAAAAGTTGTTTAAATAATTTAAAGTCAAGGTTTGTAGTACCAGTGTGTACTGGACTATATTGGAGCCAAATTGATACTCAGTAGGGGGGTACCAAGTTTTGGTACGCCAACCCAACTTCTATACCGAGCATATCGCCACTGTACCAAAATGTACTAGTACGAGGTTCAGTACAAAGATTGCAAACCTTGATAAAAATGATATTGGTAAGGAAAGGCTAGGCTTACTGTCATATTAAAACTTCCAGAACTACAGCCCCTCTTTGAAGTGTACTATCTCTGGGTGGCCGATTGGGGCGGCCACGTTTGGGTGGCCGCGTTTGTTGCGAGCCACTCTGGAGGCACCCTATGGGCTGGGGAGAGAGAGATGCCCGGAGCTCTTCGGGACATTTTGTATTCTGACTTTTTAGGGTGTATTTGTACCCGTGATGTATGAAAAGCCCGCTTAAGCAAAAAAAAAAAAAAAAAAAAAAAAAGTGTACTATCTCCCTCAACATCCTGTCCAAACACACAAGATATCGTACGTATCCTAAGCTCTTGGCCAATGCACGGGCACTCTTCACACACACTCTAGATGCCAAGGAACATCCACTGTGGCCTTTTATAGGTCATAAACGAGATAGTCCAACAAGGACTGTGTACTTCCTAGTCAAAGACGTTATAACATACTCTCTCACCATCCATTTGTCCTATTGACAATATTCTATTCTACTAAGTCACTAGTAAATACAATTGTGTTGGATTCCTGCATGTACTTGAACGCATGTAGACTTGATCCTTGATTGAGAACAAGGCTATGGCCTCTAACTTAATGTATTCTAAATAACAACTAGTAGCACACAATAGCATCCCACCACAATTTTAGATGAAGACCACCCAAACCTACTAGTAACAAGAAATTATTCACACCCTATTCTTTACCCTCTCCAATTCAAAACTCTCGGCCAGTCAAACTCTCTTTACTTGGTTACAGCCACTCCCTGATACCTTAGATACATTATCTATAACAGGGCATAACTTACCTATCATGGTCATGGCCAGTTACTATTAGGATTCCTAACATAAGTCAAATCCATTACACTGAACACTAAGCATCAATGTATCAAAATAGTTCCTAATAAAATCATTACTGTAGCCATGACTCAACTACTAAGCTCAAACCAAACTGTTAGCAAATGCCATGTCTCAAACTGAGCCTAATTCAAACAATTAACTAAAGTCTAGTTTGATCAATTTTTTTGTATCAAAAATTTGTGGATATTACAATATCTATAAAGGTTCTTATTCCTTTTATAGAACTTAATAAGTATGGCTCATTTTTCCCATGCTCTGCATGAAGAATCATGTATTATATTCTTGTACAGGTTTCCTGTCTGTAAGATGACAACTCCTAACATAATCATCCCTTAAATCCCTCAATGAATCTCAATGATATTACCTGTATATTTTATGTAATGTGGTGATAGAAGCTTTTGATATGATAAATCCAACTCATGATGCACTTCCTGTGAAGTTTTTGAACAATCAACTTTGTTGATTTTCTTTTAAATGATATATGTATTGTGTGTATTGCTAAAGTGGTCAGTTATATATCACAGATGATTTTTGTATTCGTTCATGTTTGGGCTGTACAATGCCTCTAGTTACATAGGGAGCAGGGAAAGCTTTATACTCTGGGGGCTCCAGATCAAGCATCCTATAGACTTCGGTGGAAATTTGGTGGACTTCCACTTTGCTAAGGTGATACAAAAATTTTGTAGATAATGCAATTTTTGTTTTATATATATATATTTTTCCTTGTTTGTAGTGCCAAACCAGCCCAAGTGGCTGAAGGCCTGGCTTGAGAACTCCAAACTTCAGACTAGGTATTAGGTTCATGAGGTAGGCTTGGAACTTATTACAATCGACCAAAATTACATTGGTTGCCAAAGAAGCCAACTTCCAAACCAACATATAGGAGTGAATAATCCTCAACTATATTTTAACCTGTACAGGCCACTGAGTTTAGCACCAACAGCAACTATGACCCATCATCAACACAAGGATCGCCGAACCGGTACCGGTAGGCGTACTCTGGACCGGTTTGGCCTGGTTCATGCATCCAAAAGCCCAAAAAAATATGGCCTAGCCGGTACCGGCTGATACGAGCCAATACCATTTTTTAACGCCGAACCGGATCGGTCAGAGACTGGACTGGTTCGGTACGGGCCGAACCGGCCGGTACGGGCTGGTTCAACAGTACGGGTTGGTTCAGCATTCCTTGCATCAACATAATTTGATGTATAACCCATCCTATACTCTACATATCAATCTATCATCTAACATCGGCCTTTGAATCTTCATCCCTCCCAACATCAACAATATCTCCTCTGAGGGGCATCTTCATCTTTATCCCCTTCTTTTCACTTCCTCTTGGCCCTTCTTTGGCAATTCACATATAGTGGTTGCTTTTGGAGCCAATGGCCTTGGGCAAGCAGTGGTACTGGAACTTTTCTTTCCTCCATGTTTCTCTCTTCAATGCCATTATGTTGGATGCCCTAATGTACTCTTTTGGTCTCTCTCTCCCGCCCTCTCTTTCTCTCTCTGCACTGTGCGCATGCGCATGCTTGTATGCACACATATAGGTGCACACATATGCATGCTGTATGAGCAATACGAGAATGGCAAGGCTACCTATGGTTAATGACCTTGCATAGGCCATGACAACATCTTTTAGTTTTCACAAAATCGAACTCAAGACCAAGGGTTCTATGCATGCACTTTTTGTTCAAGCCCAAACTTCATTTGTCAGCTTTTGCTTGAAATCCTGACGGACAAGAAGCCTCCTCCCTTCAGTTTGCAGTTGACTGATTCATGTCATGTCATCTAATTTAGAAAGCATTCTCAAATTAACTTGCTCACCATGTCCATCCAAATATATTTTTTGGTCTCTCCCTGCTCTTTATCAAACCCCTCCTCTTCTGACGTGAGTCATGCCACCATTACAAATAGTTTTCCCTTGTGTCAGCTTCATTTAATGTCTTTCTTAACCTTCCTCTGATATGCTCTCTTAACCCTATCTTTTCTAATTTATCATTTATCATATGTCTCACTATCCTCAGCACTCTAATATGCTGATCTTATACTTGATTCATGCAGTCTTGAGCCTTAGATCTTACACTAAGATTGGATCATTTTGTCAGCAGCTGTATTTTAATTGAAACTTTAAGAGTTTCAATGGTCTTCCGATTGTCACACCCCTTTGCTTAAAAACCAAAGGTTCAAGTGAGTCTTGGGTGGTACTTCCCAATTATTTGGACTTGAGCAATTATAGTTGTCTCTCTTTTTTGTGTAAAAGAGTTTCAATAAAAGTTATGAGAGGAATGCTAGGCAGTAGCATCCAGATGCATCTAATATTTGGACTCATCACTGCTGATTGGTTTCCTGTTTTTTTATGACTTTTTTGATCAGTAAATAAAGATCTAGTATTTTCTCACTTGCAGCAGTTCATCTCCTCTTGCTTTCTAGATTTATTCTGTTGAGGCAGTCTGCCCTTTATTTACTATCATGCTTCCTGTTGATTTCCATTAGAAATGATACGGTGAGCTCTAACAAATAAGTTAACCTTACCTGCCTGATTTCTGATCAATGAAAGCTTACTTTATCCAGGATTTCTGTTAGCATCTAGACATCATGGCCAAGCACCACCCTGACCTCATCATGTGCCGGAAGCAACCGGGAATTGCCATTGGCCGCCTGTGTGAGAAGTGTGATGGCAAGTGCGTCATCTGTGACTCATACGTGCGTCCATGCACACTTGTGCGTGTTTGTGATGAGTGCAACTATGGCTCTTTCCAGGGCAGGTGTGTCATCTGCGGGGGTGTTGGCATTTCCGATGCATATTACTGCAAGGAGTGCACCCAGCAGGAGAAGGACCGAGATGGATGCCCCAAAATCGTCAATCTCGGGAGTGCCAAGACCGATCTCTTCTATGAGCGTAAAAAATACGGTTTCAAGAAAAGATGATAGGGGACATGGATGGGTGCAAGTCTGCCATCCCAAGTCTGCGATTTGCTTTTGCTGCATGTTGGTACCATTGAAATCTGAAGCTTTTTGTATATTTGAATTACTTTTATTCTAGATTGGACTTTTGTAAGGTGCAGAGACCCACTTACTAGATGGGTGGAACCTCATGTACTGGAAACTGTGAGGCCCAACTAGCACAGGTGATGTGTTAATTATCCATGCAGAACTCTCTTGTGATATGACTATCTTAGTGAACTTTATTGTTCTTGTGTTTCGTGGAGGGGTGATAGCTGATATGCAACTTTTGGTTTTGCCTGACATAGCTAGAGAAAAAAGGGGTGTTTTCATCTCGACATGAGTTTGCACTTACCAAGGAGAAACAGTACAAAAGCTTTTATTAAAATTTTGAAGCATGGCTGGCTTGTGTCTCTTACTGGATGATTGGTTGTATCCTGGTAAGTAGCCGAGCAATTTGCATGGATGTGGACCTGTGAATTTTTATCTGGTTTTTATTCTCCTCCTAACTGATGGAGTAGAAGCCATACCATCGGGAGTCTGATTGGATGAAGCGAGGGCTGCTAAGAGAATCATTCAACAAGTTGCTTCCATCATCCAAATGCTGTGAGGTTGCCCTAAGGTGATGATGTTTCGAAAGTGTTTTTTTCCTGCTGTCCTAAATCTCGTCATTTCAGACTGGCCGATGATGAACAACAAATAATTAGATTAAAGGGTCTTACAATTGAACTTTAGATGAACACTGTACAATTACGCTTTGAAGATTCTGTGTTTAAAGGTACCCAGCTTTTACGTTATCAATTAAAGCTGCAAAAGTTTTGTTGCAGCCAAGATCCGACCTTACAAAGTTGGATGAATAGGTTGTAATGGTGAGCAGCGGTTGGTAGGCTTTGTGGTCTGCTCGGATTGGAAGGTCGGCTCAGAGTAGAAAATCTAACCTGCAAACAAATAAGAGAAATACTATAGGTTGTTGGACTTGATCTGGCGGGGATTTTTCGATGCTCAAGTTAGGTCAAGTTAGGTCAAATGTTGATGGAATAGTAAAAATCCAAGAGTATGAGCTATGTAAAATAGAGTTAGATTCTATATATATAGAAGTGAGAGCATGGAGCCGTTGTCTAACTTTGTCGGGTCGGATTTTAGCGGCAACAAATTTTATTCAACACCTCCAAACATCATCAGCAGGTCTCTTTTAAGTTTTCTCCAAGAGTATGGGCACTCCAAATCTGTGAACCCCACTTAGTTACTCAGTTTGCCGGACTGGGGGCCTTAATGGATCTAGCTCTGGTGATGATGATTGAACTAAAGTAGCCTCTGGAAAAGCTGCTTAACCTCCAAAGCTTGGGTAGCCACTCATGCTTCATCAAAAGAAAATAATAGGGTAGGTATTGGCCCTTCTTAGGATGGTTCCGTGGGCGTGGTATGGGTTAGGTTGCTATGTCCTCTCATCAAATAGCATGCCCCTAACTTTGATTTGAATGCTTTATCAAATAGTATGTGCTTTTTATGATTGCAAGATGCTCTTGGTACATGCTAAAGGTGAAAAAAAGAAATTTTAGTACAAGTTTAAGGGTGTAAATAGGATGAAGATAAAAAGAACCCCAGGTCAAATCTTCTAGCTGTACTAGTTTTGTTCATTTTCTGGAAAGGTGAAACGGATATTATTAGTGATGTAGATTTATTAAAAAAAGAGATGGAGAGACAAGGTTGTCGCGACCAGAAAAGCATACTAAAATGAAGATGGACATGATACCATAGAAACGTGGATAAGAGATATTTTTAGAGCAGGAGTGGTTAGCGAAACGGAGAGTACATGAACATAGGACGAATGCAATGACAGCAGAGATGGTGGATTCAAGGACATATGGTAGAAGTGGAATTAGAGTTGGAAAGAAACATGATCAAAAAGATTGGCTATGTGGACTCCGGAGTGAAATAACCATTTGGGATGATATAGACTAAGCAAGGGAAGAGCTTCAAATGGAGGGGCCAGAGACGACATCAATAGCTCTAGCATGAAACAATCCGCAAGAAAATTAAGTGGGCTTTATTATCAGAGACCATCACTTTAGACTTAGGTGGCCGGTGGACGGCGGATCTATGACACCTCTGTCAACGGCACAGAGCTGAGAGCGGTGTGGGATGCACTCCCATACGAGGCATAATCTAGGTACAGATTGCATCCACCTCGAAGGAGATTCGGATGGGCAACTTCTGCTCTGTGACATCCGAAGGCTCAAGGGGGGTTGTGATTCATTCCGAGCAACCCATGTTTATCGGAAGGTGAACAATGCAGCTAACTGGGTGGCCTTCTTTGTGGCGCATCACTCCGGTGGATTCCTCTAGTGAATCAAGCGGATGTTTCTTACTCTTTTCATCAGCTTTTTTTTCTGACCTTGTTGGCTATACTCATGCATGTGTTGTGTGAAGCACTGGTGTACCGGAAAAAAAAAAAAAAAAAAAAAAAGGAGGAGGGGCCAGAGAGTAGACAGTGACAGCTTGGATGGATTTCATCCATCCTAAATAACTGGACCAAACTTTATTGAAATTATGGCTATATTAGGTAGCCAACCGTCAATGTTCAAAGCCATCGAACAGTTAGAAAATTAAAGAAAATCATGAACATGGATCAAGCTAGTCATCCATCAGCAGACTACATTTGGATTGTTATAATACAAGATGATCATTCTCAAAATGCTGTTCGAGTCAAGCATGCATGGGCTCTCAGCATCCTAGGATGAGTGTACATATGATGCAGCAATAAAAAATATTAACATGAAAGCATCCATAAACATTCAGCAGATCATAAAAGCCACACCTTCAGAAAGCAACTCATTGAACGAAAGAGGCTAAAGTCATTTTATATACAAGAGGAGTCTTACACTGCTTGATGCATCAATTTTTATTTGAATGTGTAATTTACATCCATGAATTTAATCTTTTCTGAAGAATACATGTATTATCACATATTCAAGAAAATAAACAAAAGAAAAAAAATCTGAACTGATTGTTCATCTCTGTACACTCCATATTTCTTGGGGGCAAAGAATTTTTCCAAGACCCATTTTATTTTACACGACAGGATAGTGGCGCTGCAATCCAGGACAAGTGCAAGGTGTCTCTCCTTCACACAGCGCTGATAGCGAAAAACTTTTTTGTTGGAGAGATAAAATGGAGTTCTTCACGAAGTTCCAGACAAAGGAAAAAAAGAAAAGTAGCACCTTATGCGTAAATTGTATCATATGTTAGATATTCCGAATTAGATGAGGAATAGAACATACTTCTTCCATCTTCAAATTTCATCCCTGGCAGGCTAATTCAAAAGGATATAAAAAACATAGTTCTATAAATTGTGCATCAAAATAAATACAAAACATATGGAAAATTTCTTGCAACCAGAAACAACAAATGTCTCAAGTTTTTGAATGTGGAAAGTTTAACTGCATGCCTGATGGAAGCATAAAACATGCTAAATCTATGAGCGCTTAAAACAGAAGCGAAAGGAGGGCATAATCTGATGGTGATTAATAGCACAAAAAAATTAATAGCTCCGGCTGGTTAGATGATCCGGCTGCAACAGCACTGCCAGTGCAACTGGAACAGTCAAATCATAGTTGCAATCAAGAAAGACTGAAGCTCAGCAGTCTAGATGCCGTGTTTCAAAACATGGAGCAGCCAAGACATTTAGGTTTTCAGGCACCAGGTTTGTTTAAGTCACATGCTAGATTAGATAATAGAGCTTGTTCCAAATACTTTCAGGTATTAGTTGAAACACAATTTGAGACTTTGGATGACTTTTCTTGGTAAAAGAAGGATATGCATTATTTTGTTAGTAGATGAAATGTCTAGACTGGTTAATATTTCTTATTATTTAGGTTATAGCCACTGTATATAGAAGTAATACCTTCAGAGTGAATTAACTGAAAATGAAAATCAAGTTATGTGGCTATACAATCTTTTCCATCATCAGTGATGACATCAGAAGTTAAACCCTGTAGTTTTTGGCATTGCAACTTAGTAGTAGTGATACATTAAAGTTTTTACTAAAAGGAGTAGTGATCAAGTGATCATCAACTTATATGAATTCAAGTGTTCTAAAGGCTGTCTTGCATAATTTCTAATAATTTGTGAAGCTTTCATTTTACGTTATAATATTTGCTGCATGTGATGTGAGATCCATGAATGGATACAGAAGAATCCTTCCTAAGTCGATCAATGGATGATACGAGGAAAAATCGGTCGGCAATCATCTTGATAGATTACTTTGGTAGACAAATAGCTATGAAATTTCATGGAATTAAAAGCTTCATCTCATACTTCCTCCCCTTCCACCAATGAAGCACCATGTGCCTAAAAATGGACATTGGAATTATTTCTGTTTCCTAATGAAGATCTTAGAAAAGGGGTGAAGTTGAAGTGATTTGTCATGTTCTAAATGAAGGTACTTAGTGTAGAGGATAGCAAAGCAATTGCTTCATGGATTGGTTATATCTTGTCATAAACTCAAGAAGGAATTCGCCTATGTTCTACATATTATATTTATCTTATCATCTCTAAAATTTTTAGCATTAACTGTTAGGAATACCAATGTGATAGTCATATTATTCGGTTCACCGAGTTACTTCAACACTTCCAAGTGACATTTATTGTGAGAAAAAAAATTACAGTGGTATCTCTCTCTTATTTCACTGCAATTGGACACCTTATCACAAACAAATACACTAACATACATTAACACGGTGACATACAGATGTAAATGATCTGATGTAAAAAATGTCTAAATCACCACATAAATATCTCAAGTTCAAGTGCATGCTTTGCTGTGTGATATATTTTAGAACATGTTACAATCCTCTAAACAATGAGATAGGTTAGTGTTATCTGAAGCTACATCACAGCATTTGAGCGAACAAAAATCAATTTGATCATAGAGGTAATCATATAAAATTTGAAGTTCTTACCCTTCAAAATAACTCTATATTTTATCAGGTCCCGCATGCTGCAACTAATGAACTCTCAAGCAAGTCTCCTCTGCTGTTATGCCATGCATATTTTTAACTCTTCTATTCGGTTCTTTTCATTTTTGAAAAAGCGAGCCGCTTCTCTGTACAGCTGTTCTCCTTCAAATGGCTTCGATACATAGCCATCCATTCCACACCTTAGGCACTCGTCATGCGTTGCCTGGATCACATCTGCTGTCATGGCCAATATGGGAGTGTGCCAATGCAAGACATTTCCAGAAGCTTCCAATGGTACTTCCCCATGTTTTATTCGATCGTTAAGATCACTTTCCATCTCTCGTATCCTTTTAGTAGCTTCAAATCTGAGCAATTTAAGAGTGAAGTTTCACAGTTCAGCAAACAACTAAATAAAAGGTTCAAGAAACACTTGAATATAACAAAAATATAAAACATAGTCAAAAAAAAATCCAGCAATACAAAAGATAACTGCAATGATAAAACGAATCTGTAATTAAAATTTGAAAAAAACATGATAACTGTAGTAGAAGTTTGCAATTCCAATAATATAAAGGAGATACTTGACCAAGCAAGTAAATGAGATGTACCCATCCATTTCTGGCATCTGAATATCCATGAAACAAGCATCGAACTCGTGTGGTGGCTTGAGCATTATGATTGCCTTCTTCCCACTCTCTGTACAAGTTACATCAGCTCCATACTTCTTCAAAGCACCGGCGGCTACTCTTAGATTCACGGTATTGTCATCTACAACCAGAATCTGCTTTCCATGAAGAAGACTGCACAACGACAAATGAGGGACCCCTCCCTTTTGGAAATTGTCCCTGTCTCCACCACCCATAGCCCGTCGCAGAGACACTTGTAGCAAACTTGCTCTGAGGGGCTTGGTTATTATAGTTGAAAAATGTTCTGCAGAGCCAGTGGGGCTGCTTTTGGGAGAACTGCTAGGATTTGCTAATAGAAAAAGTTTCGGAATATTTGTCTGGTCATCCTTACTTAATTTGCTAATAACATGAGGCCAGAGTTTAGCATCTTTCAACCATGTTTCCTTGTCGACAAGAACCATATTTACCATTAATGTTCCGTCAGTTATTCTAGAGAGAACTTGATTTAGGTCACTGGCCAGTTCAGCATGAATACCAAGCCTTTGTAGATGGTACCTTGTGACCTTTGCACTGGCCGGTCTGTGGTCAATCACCAATGCGGTCATCCCTTGAAATTCAGATGATTTGTACTCATTTGAATTGCTGCATGCTCTCATAAGAACAGCAGTAAAGGTGAAAGTGGAACCAATCTGGGGTTCACTCACAAATCCAATCTCTCCCTTCATGAGACCAACCAAACATTTACTGATGCTAAGTCCAATGCCAGTGCCCCCATGAATGCGTGAAATTGATGGGCCTACCTGCATAAAAGGAGTGAACACCCGGGACTGGGCTTCTCGGGGGATTCCTACCCCTGTATCTTCAACAGATATGATTAAGTTAATAAGATCAGGATAGGTTGACAAAAGAGACAGCTCAGTCACGGGCAAATCCTGATTGAATATCTTAAAGCTCTCCCAGCTATGCCTTTTTTCTGCTACAGGAAAGCCACTCAAGGTACTAACTGACTGAGCTTCTGATTCCACTTCCAATGAATTCATCACCTCTTCGACGAGATGAACAGTCACATAGATATGCCCTTTCTCTGTGAACTGCAAAAGGAAAAAATGTGCAACTGCTTATTTATTTAACTTTATAAGAATCAATCTACTTCACATATAAAGAAAGGCAACTACTTACTTTTATGGAATTTCCCATGAGATTTGTCATGATTTGCCGTATTCTTCCAGAATCACCGACAAGAAATTCGGGAACTTGATCAGAAACATAAACTGCCAACTTTTCTCAGGGATCCCATAAGAACAGTGGCATGCAGTCAGGGGATGAAATATTGATAAATAGGGATAACAGAATGCTTAAAATTATCAGTTACCTCTATTTGTTTTTCCTGGGACTTTCCATAGAAGAGTGACAAGACATCATCCAGAACTGCCCGCAAGTCAAATCTGACAGCTTCAAGCTCAAGCTTGCCAGATTCAATCTTTGCTTGATCCAGAACCTCATTAATAAGTGATACAAGAGCTTTTCCACTTTCTTGGGCAATTCTCACATAATCTTGTTGTGTGATATCCAGCTCAGTGTCCATAAGCATTTGCAGCATGCCTAAAGTTAAATTTTGTCAATATGCATCATTCTAAATTGCTCTAATGTTAAGTTGGTTAAGGACATGTTTCGGTTCCTCACCCAAAACTCCATTCATTGGAGTTCTGATTTCATGAGATACTGTTGCCAAGAACTACAGAACATAAAACGGAACCATAGGTATTAGGAGGACAAATTCAAACTAGAACTATTTCAAGAAAAGATTAATAAACTGAAAGGCTACAAAAAAGGTATGTGGTTTCCAGGGTTAACATGGCACAACCTACCTGAGACTTTGCCACATCTGCTGCTTCTGCGCATTTTTTAAGTTCCATCATCTCCCGGTAATCATCTTCCACTTTGGCAATGCGGTTGACCGTAGCATGAAAAATATATCCAATTAGCAAGGCAATCACAAGAGCTCCAATTGATGTTGTTATGGCAAGCCATGGCAACAGTGGCTTGTATTTAAACCTAAAACAAAGTTTTAGAGGAGTGCCAGCAGTATTTCTCGTTGCTGTAAACAAATGTGTATACATATTTTCTACAAGTATTTTATAAAACAAAGTATGTCAAGTACCTGCACTGCATCTCATGATTTCTGAATGGATCACCAAAGTGAAGGGTGCTGCAATGGTATATACCACTGCCCATCATGTTTGAACCATACATTCTGATAGGTTTGTTAGGTTTGGTGGTATCATACACATTGACCATAATGGATTGCTTACACGCAAGTTGGTGAAGCAATTTATCCACCAGTGCTTCTATATCAAAGATTCCTCCTAAGTACCTGCTTAAGCCAAATTGAATGAATCATTTTTTTTTTATGGCATGGATGAATGACTTGTTCTTAAGCAGGAACTTTTAATGAATAACATGTTGGTTACTCACCCTATGGCTGCTTGGATACGTTCCAGTGGGGATGCATTTGAAGGAAGTTCTCTTTTGTACACCGCATACGTCAGAATAACCCCAAGGCGTTTTGATTTTAACAGCGGAAAAGGAGCAGTTAGGACCCCCTTCTCAGATTCCCTAGCTCGTAGAATGTTTTCACAATCCTCCTGCATATGTGCAGATAATTGTAGGTTGATGGTCAAATGTAACGAGGGAAAACACAAAACATAACAAAGTCTGATCTAATTGAAACAAAGTTTTCCAGCATTTTCCAATGAAAACAGGATCGGAAAAATGACAATTTAGTAACCATCAACAAACATAAATAACTATCAAGCATTCCATCCACAATCTGAATTATGACTGACACACTTCAATGATTCCAGAAATTCGTCGTGCTACAACTCCCTAAGCCAAAGAATGGGGTAACCACCCAAAAAGCCCCAAATAGATTAGAAGTTAAACATTTCTTTGCTTACATCAGATTAACCTAATTTCACAATAGAACGAACAGCTCGGTATGCTTATTACATGCTTATTAGATCTGCCTAACAAAAGATGATCATTTTAGCAAATAAGCCAAGAAGGTGCTTCCTTACTTGCCAACACACATGATAAAAAATTGGAATTAAATCAAAGAAAGAAAGCCTTTATGGAAACTGTTTTATGAAGTGTCTCTTTTAGAACCTGAGCAAATTTCCTAACTCCACTATCAGGGAACTTTCATCCAGAATTCTAAAGCAAAATAGGAAATCTAATGGAAGACATGATGGACATGGAACAAAAGTCTGTCTCTACCTTTCCAGACAGCATATCCAGAGATATCACATGCTTATAGGCATCTTGAGCAAAGATGACAGGAGCATATTCTTCTTCAACCGGTGATACCTCCTGGGCCTCAGGGGCTGAATCATCTTTACAAGCCGTGGATTGCTCTGTGGAGTCCATTCTCTTGATAGTCCATCCTTGATTCCTCTCAAACTCTTCTCTTTCTGAATGCAGCACCTTCACAGCATAAGCCACACCGCTCGTCAGTGGCCTCTCGAAAGCAGTTCTTTCTGCATATCTTGCAAAAGTCATCTGCATACCAAGAATCTAGTTAGGCATTTTTCACTTTTCAGACTGTCAGGAAAGGAGTCAAATAAAACAAATCACTTCAAAGGATTACAATTCATTAACAATTATTAACATTTCTTTATGAAAGATTCGATCAAATTAGCCAACCAAACATATTCTAGTTAATCATTACGTAGTTCAATCTAACCAGCAGATTAAGAAACAGTGAGCCAAAATACTTTGAAGGGAAGAGAAAGCTGAAATGAAGTTAGTGCCTGATCAATGGCAGATGGCTCCTTGGAGTGATAAAATGTTGAAATGAGGATTGCCAATGCCTGAAGATGGTTCATGCTCACATTGAACTGGTCCTGAAGCATCCTGGCACGCTCGTCGCACATGCTAGCAAGTGTTTCCCTCCTCTTCTTGATCCCCTGGGAATTCATCACCCAGAAGATCCACAGAGACACTAAGAACCACCCAACCACCCACAAGATCAGAAGCTTCCTCCACCATGTTTCTCTGACCTTCTTCGACCCAAAGTAATGGTTATAAAGGTGACTCTTCCAGCCTCGCAACGAGAATTTGTCACAGGATCCCAACCAGAACTTCCTCTTATCACTAAGGAATCCAGCCTTCTGCTCCATCGTATCAGCATCGAGGAACCAAGTCATGGGGATCTCAGAGAACAGCCATCAGCAAGCATCAAAGCTAAGCAAAGGAACACTATATCCAAGCCCAAATGCATGCAAAGGACTCATCCAATACTTATCTGATATAACACCGCGAAATTAAAATAGAGGGCAAAGCGATTCAATGGCTTGGTGGGCAGAGAAACAGAAAGGTGGTCAGCACTGTTGCCTCTGATGCAAAAAAGGAAAAAAAAAAGTTCCTATTGAACCTTTTCAAACAGTCCTATTTAGTTCAAACAAGAACAGTAACATACTATCCTAGTTGCCTACCACAGGGGCACGTAAGTAAAGTGCCTAAAAAGAGAAATCCTTCCTTTAACCCTCAAATCTCAGATGGGGCAGGAACCAAATAAAACCCACCCAAAGGAAAACAACCCAAAACATCAAAGAAAAGGAGACACTCAAAAATCTCCTCTCTCCGCACAATCCACAGCTCCTTCTAAGTGTCTAAGCAAGTCCAAGCAAGATCCAATTTTGAGGTATGAAACAGGGACCTGAGCCACGAACAAGGAGGAAAAATGCAACAAAGGCCCAGGTCCCACAATCTACCTACAGGAATGCAACAAAGAATGGATCAAAACCCAGCAAGATCCAATTTTGAGCTGTAGAGAAATGAACTGGAGCACAAACCAGGAAATATAACCAAAGACAATGAAGGAATCAGCCAAAACAGAACACAGCTCATCTCCTGCAACCAAACCTCCTGGAATCAAACAGGGAATAGGCCAAACTAGTGAGTTTCAAAGATTGACTAGGAACAGGGGAAGCAAGGGGGAGGATGATGGGGGATTATGGGGGTGGTGGGGCGAGTGGGACGGAGTTTGATTCATGGGCTCCGGGAAAGGAAATTCCTGAGAGAGAATGATGGGGAATAAGGTGGGGAGAGGTGTCTGAATGCCAAGGCCATTATCCTCCCAAAGGAATTGGATTAAAACAAAACAAAACAAAAAAACAGACCCAATAGAGCAATCAACAATAACAAAGGACCAGAAAGGCATCCCCCCCACCTCCACTCAGCACAGATCAGTTGCCTTTCTGTGTTCCCATCCCAATCAGAGCAGTGGACAAGCCCTGCACGCAAGTGCCCTGCTTCTTGTGGGAGCTGTACTCTTCTCTCCTCCAGGACCAAAATGGCCCTTTATTGCTCTCTATTCCCCACTGGAACAGGGGATGTGTTGTTCCAGTTCACAGGGACAGGGGTGTGTGCCACCTCTTGGTGTGGATGTGGAAACAGTGAGTTTGGACAAAAGGGTAGGTGGGTTCAGAGAGAGACATGAAGCATTTGATGGAGAGGGTAAGAACTAAGAAGAGTTGGGGGGGGGGGGGTGCGGGGGGAGAGAGAGAGAGAGGCAGGCAGGGGAGGGTAAAGGAGGCTCCTTGAGAGCGGGCTTGGACTTTGATGGGTGGAGTTGAGCTTGGTGTAGTTTTAGCTGCTTTTGGAATTTGGATATCTTTGATGAGATATGAGGAATGACAGGGTGTGGGGCCACCATAAAGCTCCACCATTTGAGGCAGCTGTTGTTGTTGTTTTTTTTTTTTCCATCTCTAACAAGAAAAAGTGGAATATTCTTAGCTAGTGTGACACAAGAGGATTAGTTCTATTTGGTATGTGTTGAACTGTTGATGCTTGTTGAATAGAGTTTTACAGGCCACTAAATTAGATGTTGATTTCTTTGTCAAAATAAATAAAGTTCATAGTATTGTGATAGGCTTGTCATGTCGAGTAGCCAGTTCAAAAAAACAATGCAGAGCTAGTCCTTGTAGGTAAGGACAAAGGATTATTAGCTAAGAAGCAATTACTAGTTCACTTTATGTTGGCAAAAATTAGCTAGTTCATGTCACATGTATGCCTCACTATTGTCAAGCAAGCATGCACATCAAACAGGCCTAGACTCCTGCTGATGTAGCCTGATTTGAGTTGGTTTTTGTTAGAAATTTGAACATGTAGTAGTTTTTGAATAAAAACCCAGCATAATCTTCAATTATTTCAAGAACAGTTCAACTAAGATTTTATATGAAATTAAATTATTTTGATAGAAGTGTTTTGGGGAATCAATCAGGTCAGGCTTGGGATCCAAATCTAGACACAAAACCTACTTGCTAATTATCTATGTCATTACAAGCATCTTTTAACTTTGATCATCATGAGCATCTACTCACCATTTTCATCTAGGTTTAAAAGCATATGTAAAATTCCATAATTTAGTGATTCATTTATACTTGAGTATTATCTCTTGCTTTTGTTAAACATGATCAAACTCCCGTTCTTGCTATATTCATTTGGTAGACCTAATTATCTGTCTTCTATACACAGACAACAAGCCGGCCTCAACTTATCAGTTCAAGGTCGAGGTCTTAGGAATAAAAAAATTCCTTCATATGAACATATAAGCCCATTTGGACTAACCTTGTCATGAAATAACTTTCACGAGCTTATGCGTGAGATAGCTTCCACGGGTTTACACATGGAATAGCCTCCATGGGCTTATGTGTGTGATAGCAATTTGGAAATCTTACTAAGCTAGAAAAGTCCATATCCTTCCTTGCATTTTTTTTAAAGTCAAAGGCGGCATAGTTTAGAATAGGAGGACGAGGAGTTTGTGCTGCTAGTAGTTAGTTAGCTTGTTATCTCTTTTATTTTGCTAATACCGATGGACATTGAAACTTTGTAATTGAACTAGTTGATTAATTAATGTTAGTGGTTTTATTCGATTGATTTGATTATTGTTGATTTTATGTGGATATTATTCATCTTAGGACTTACATGATCTCTAGGGCTTCGCTTTAGGGATTATGTGGCCACATCACATGTTCGACCCGAGTGACGAGTTTGGGATGTGACAACAATATTGGTATCAAAAATTTGTTTAGCATGGAAATGACTTGAGAGAAAGATATATTATGTATATATGCACACAAATACATACATACATACATATACATACACACACAGATGTGTGTGTGGAACACTCATTCATCCATGACATTATTTTAAAAAAAGCATTTCATAATATTTCCAATTTTACATAAAATGCCTTTCCGAAAACAATACAAAAAATATAAGTGAATCTCTTTATCCTCTCACAACTATAATTTAATATTTTATATCACATTTTACATGATATAGTAGGGCCGGCATAATTCTTAGGCAACTGAGGCCCCGGCCCAAAGAAAGCCCATCGTAGGAAAGGCCTCAAAGACAAAATAAAAAAAAGCCTCTCTGTGAGTTCGCCTTAGGCCGGCCCACTGCAGAAAAGATCTCAAAGACAAAATGACCTTAGGCCCTCAAATACATTGTGTCACTCCTGGATATAGAATGGGTGCAAGAAAACAATAGGTGAAAGTAGGTGGTTGTCCGTCCACTATATAAAGTTCTATTATTATCTTATTAGAAGTAGGAACCCAATAATTAAACTATAAATTTGTAAAAATATTTCTATTTTAGGCTATTGCATTGCGTGGATGGCGAGAACAAAAGCTGGCAATGAAAAAGTGTAGGTGCATGATGACTGCAGCCATATCAATGGGATATTTTTGTCATCGAAAACCTTCCCGTCAACCTCTGCTATTTACCATAACCATCAGTATAACTTTGTAATGGTTGAATGCTGATTTCAAATGATCCTGTTGCTGGAAATTGGACCCGGGGGCGACCGTTGTCCGGAAGGGGGAGGCTCCGCCGCCTGAGTGGGGAGTGGCAGTTCGCCGGCGGGTGGCGTCTTCCTGGAGACCTGCAAGAAGCCGGTGGCCGGGCTCTCCGGCACCGGCCCTCCGATGCCTAAGTCAGCACAGGGGGAATATGTGGAGAGAAATGGAATGAGCGAGGGAGAGTCAGAGTTCGAGAGAGAGAAAGAGAGAGAGAGAGCGAGAGCGGAGAGGGTCCCTCCTTCAGTGGAGAAGTGCTTCTCTTATAGGAGGGAGCCAGTCCACCTGGGATGTGATAGAGTTTGCCGTACGATCAGTCTTTTAATGCTCGATCACGTAAGTCAATGTCATCATCGCAGGAGGTTAGGCCGGAGCCTAAGTCAATCATGGAGTCATGCCGTCATTTATGGGCGCGTGAGTTTGCCGTGAAAGGCTGGACGTCCGTAGGCGATGGAAGCCATACGCCTTAATTGTTGAGTAAGCTGAGGGCCTGTGAATGCCATGCGTTTTAATTGTTGAGTAACCTGGAAGTCTGCACGACTCGTAATCGGTTGTTGGAGAAGTCAACACGTAATCTCCCAACTAAGCTGTGGGAGGATGTGGCCTTAGGATATGGTTCGGGCGTCCTTGGGTTGGCCAAGTGCTGCTGGGCCGGGTCCCGCCCAGGGGTCCGCTCGGCCGGCTCCTGGTCGGAGGAATGCGCTCGGCCGGCTCCTGGTCGGAGGAATGCGCTCGGCCGGCTCCTGGTCGCCTAGCTATAGCGGTTTTTCCCTTAACACTACCCCCCGACTTCCGAGCTCGGGCTGCTCGGGAGTTCGAGCGCGGGAAGTAGAAATATGTTTAAGAAAATTTTGAATTATCGCGCGCTTCAAGGTGCTTTAAATAGGCGACGACTTCTCTTCCCGGAAACGTTTTATCAAGGTACCCTTCCGCCTTTCAAGGCGTCCTCGCGTTGTGGACTCATAATGAGACTGCACGGCCTGATGAGACGTTTCTGCGTTTGAGACGTCGGTTCGGATTGAGGGCGGCTCTTTAATTTTCAAGCGGACGCGCGTCATGATCTGAACGGGGAGCAGCGCTCTGCTCCGCAAATCTGGTTCGTCGGAAGGGGCTATATATACACACTCGTTTCTCTTTCTTCCTGCTTTCTTCCTGTTTTCCTCCCAGTCCGAAATAATCGTTCTCCGGCGAACTTCCGACAGGTCCTTTGTTTGCTCGTCTTTCCTCCTCTTCTTTTCCTTCCTAATGGGGTCCGGTCCAAATGATTTTGGGTCCACCATGACTGAGGTCGAGGTCGGGATAGTCGAGGAATGGTTTTTTTCCTCGGCGGGGGTTCCGCTTGGAACCCGCCGGACCGGAGGATCGAGTATCGAACCCTCCGGAAGGCCGGATCGGAGTGTATCGTGAGGCACTCTAAGCCGGCCTACGGTTCCCTCTCCACGGATTCTTGAACTAGCTGCTCGCGGAGTACCAGTTGGTTCCGGGGCAGCTCGCTCCGAATGCGTGGAGGACGATCGTCGGATTCCTATCGCTGTGCTTGGCGCATGGGATCCTGACATCGGTCAATGTCTTCCGGCGGCTTTTCGTGTTAAAGTCGAACCCGGAAGACGGGGAGTGGCTCTACGTCGCCCTCCGGGCGGGTCGGCCGCTCTTCCACGGTGCTCCCTCGTCCATTCACGACTGGAAGAAAAAGTTTTTCTTTCTGGCCTCTGAGCGGACGTGGGGGTTCGACCCCAGGTGGAGGCCGTACCGACTCAGGGCCGCTAATAAAATCCCCAGGCTCTCCACGCGCGAGCAAGAAGCCCTCGACTTCATTCGCGGTCTCGGGGACGGAATTCTCCTAAACGGCCTCATAAGCGAGGACGCTTTGGTGAACGTGGGCCTGAGCTCGGCGCGTCCTCATGGTAAGGGCAAGAGTAGAAAGCCTTTATTTTTTGTCTTTTGATACTTCGGATCCCTTAGGGTTTTTTCTCTTTCTTTTTTTTTTTGCAGACGTCGCGAAGATGGTTACCAAAAGCGAAGTTATGTACGCTCGGTACAGGAAGAGGGCGGCCGAGCTTGGAGGGGAGCCGCTCGAGTCCAAAAAGAAGGGGAAGGTCGCTCCCCAAGTCGACCCTCCCGAGGTCGCCAAGGGGGGATGTTCGAGCTCCGAGCCCGGAGGCTCGGGGGAGGCGACCCTGGCGCTCCCGTGTCCGACGCCCATCCCCCGGGCTCCTGATCGGGTTCCTGTTCGATCCGAGGGCCCGGGGTCCGAGTCGAAGAGCAGCCAAAGGGCTGCAAGACCAGAGGTGGCGGGTGCGAGCCTTCCCGACCCGGCGGGAGACCAAGAGCGGCGATCTTACGTCGTCGAGTGGACACTGTTCGAGGACGACTCAGCCCTCGAAAACATCAAAACGGCGCGTCAACTTTTCCGCGTCGTACTCCTTCCGGCCGACAGAGCGAGGATTCAGGCCATGAGCCAGAATCAGTTCTTGGACTCGGCCCGCTTCTTCGCTGTTCGGGTAAGTCTAGTATTTTCTTCGCACAACTTTTCCTTCTTTTTTCTCCCCCCCCCCTTTTTTTTTTTTAACTTTCATTTTGTTTGCAGCACCTCCACGAGACCGAGACCTTGATCGCTCTCGTCGCAGACTACCGAGATCGGGCCCGTCGGAACTCGCAGGCATGGGAGGCGGCCGAGAAGAGGGCGGAGGAGGCCGAGAAGAAAGCGGCAGAGCTCGAGCTCCATAAAAAGGAGCTCTTGCTTAGGGTGGGCGCTGCGAAAGACGAGGCCAAGCTCCTGACGATGGTGCTGGACGAGGAGAAGGCTACCCACTCTCTGGCCAGGTCAGAGTTGCGGGGGGCCGAGGCTCGTCTGGCCGAGGCGCGGTCCTTGCTCACCACGCGTGAGCAGACAATAAAGGAAGTGGAGCTTAAGATCAAGGAGCTTCAGGCTCAGCTCGGAGCCCAGGAGGAAGAGGCCCAGAGGCGGGCGGTTCAGGTCTTCCGGGAGTCGGAGGAGTTCCGGGAGCTGCTCGAGGAGGAAGCCGTGAATGGCCTCGTTCAGGGGTTCACGGACTTTCGCAACCAACTACGCCGGCTCTGTCCCGACTTTGATCTCGACCAGCTTCAGCCCGGAGCCGGGGTCGAGGGCCTCGAGGGGGAGTCGGCCGAGGCGGCCTCGGAGGTCCCTGGGGGAGAGGCAACGTCTTCAGTCCTCGAGACTGCGCTCGAAGGCGATGAGGTCGGCGAGCCCGAAGCTACCGCCGAAAGGGTCGAGGCCGAGGGCGCCGCCGGGATGATTCCAGCCGAAGACGCCGCGTTCTAACTAATAATAATATTTTTTTTTTTTTTTTTTTGTAACTCGGGGCCGGTCCGCGTTTGTCGCACGGCCGACCCCCAATTTTGTACTATAGCCTTTGGGCTTTTTCCAATGAATGCGCTTTTTCCCAACCCCCCTTTTTTTCTTTGACTTCTCAAATGTTCGTTCAAACCACCAAGGCATTTTAGGTCGGGCTCGGATTTGCCGAGCTCCTGAGTTTAGATATTCCACGATCGTAGGGCTCGGAGCCTTAGGGAGCGTCTTGCTCTGACCACCGAGCCTCGAGCTCGGCCGCGAAACCGAGCTAAGGTTTAAGTAGACGCGTTTGACTTTTGGCTGAGGACCCCCGCTACCAATCGAGGTCAAGGATATAAGAATGAACGGAGCATGCATATCGAACAAGGCGAACGCTATTGGGGCGTACCTTTTCGGGGCTATATGCCCCGTGCTGCGAATTGGTCCCTGGAGAACGGCTCCGAGCTTAGTCCAAGGCACGGGGTCGTCACTTTCGAGCTTGCACACGGAGCAGCTACTCTAGCGCCAGGTTCAGGATGCCTAGATCACTTGAGCCGGCGAGGATAGGCCGAGCATAACGGCTGTGGGGGATCGTGCCGAGCACGATGGCCGATGGAGATCGTGCCGAGCACGATAGGTAATGGAGATCGAGCCAAGCTCGATGCCTGATGGAGATCGAGGCGAGCTCGATGGTCGATGGAGATCGTGGTGAGCACGATAGGTAACGGAGATCGAGCCGAGCTCGAGGCCTGATGGAGATCGAGCCGAGCTCGATGCCTGATGGAGATCGAGCCGAGCTCGATAGTCGATGGAGATCGTGCCGAGCACGATAGGTAACGGAGATCGAGCCGAGCTCGATGGTCGATGGAGATCGTGCCGAGCACGATACCTGATGGAGATCGAGCCGAGCTCGATGGTCGATGGAGATCGTGCCGAGCACGATAGGTAACGGAGATCGAGCCGAGCTCGATGCCTGATGGAGATCGTGCTGAGCACGATAGGTAACGGAGATCGAGCCGAGCTCGAGGCCTGATGGAGATCGAGCCGAGCTCGATGCCTGATGGAGATCGAGCCGAGCTCGATGCCTGATGGAGATCGAGCCGAGCTCGATGGTCGATGGAGATCGTGCCGAGCATGATAGGTAACGGAGATCGAGCCGAGCTCGATGGTCGATGGAGATCGTGCCGAGCACGATAGGTAACGGAGATCGAGCCGAGCTCGAGGCCTGATGGAGATCGAGCCGAGCTCGATGCCTGATGGAGATCGAGCCGAGCTCGATGCCTGATGGAGATCGAGCCGAGCTCGATAGTCGATGGAGATCGAGCCGAGCTCGATGCCTGATGGAGATCGAGCCGAGCTCGATGGTCGATGGAGATCGTGCCGAGCACGATAGGTAACGGAGATCGAGCCGAGCTCGAGCTCTGATGGAGATCGAGCCGAGCTCGATGGTCGATGGAGATCGTGCCGAGCACGATAGGTAATGGAGATCGAGCCAAGCTCGATGCCTGATGGAGATCGAGCCGAGCTCGATACCTGATGGAGATCGAGCAAAATGGAGATATCGGCGTTCCGAGTTTTGGTGGCGGTCTGGCCTCGCTCGGTTCTATTTACATCCGAGCAGGGTCGTATACACGAACTGGGCCGGGCCATCTGGGAGCATGTAGGCACCAGGAGAAATTTATCACAGTTAGATAATTGTAAATAAGTCTCAACTTGACAATCGATGTGGGGGGATCCTTCGGGACATCATTGGTAATACACCCGAAGATTTTCGGAGCTCCAGCTCTGAGGGATGGGAGTCCCATCAAGAGATTTTAGCTTGTAAGCTCCGGGTCGCTGGACACGTGCGATCCGGTAGGGTCCTTCCCAGTTCGGGGCCAGCTTCCCCTGCTCGGTCGGTTGGGAGGCCCCGCCCTTCTGAGGACGAGGTCCCCCTCTCTAAAGGATTTGATCTTGACTCTGGCGTTATAGTACTGCGCCGTCCTTTGCTGGTATTTTGCCATGCGAACTCGGGCGGCCTCTCTTACTTCTTCGACCAAGTCGAGATTATTCCTGAGTTGCAAGGAGCTAGAGCTGGCATCAAAATGCTCTACCCTCGAAGAAGGGAGCCCGACCTCCAGAGGGATGACGGCTTCCGTCCCGTACGTCAGATTGAAGGAAGTTTCGCCGGTGGGCACCCGGAACGTGGTCCTGTAAGCCCAGAGGACGTTGTACAGGTCTTCGACCCATTGTCCTTTGGACCGGTCGAGCCTGGCCTTGAGCCCCTGCAAGATTGTTCGATTTGTTACCTCGGTTTCTCCGTTTGTCTGCGGATGCGCGACCGAGGTGAAACGGTGGTCGATGCCGAGTTCGGAGCAGAACTCCCTGAAGCGGGCGTTGTCGAATTGGCGGCCATTATCTGATATGAGGATGCGGGGGAGCCCGAACCTGCAAATGATCGACTTCCAGACGAAGTCCCACATCTTCTGCTCGGTGATTCGGGCAAGCGGCTCGGCCTCCACCCACTTCGTGAAATAGTCAATGGCGACAACGATAAATTTCCTTTGTCCAGTCGCCAAAGGGAATGGTCCCAGGATGTCAATCCCCCACTGGGCGAATGGCCAGGGGGAACTGATTGAGGTCAGTAGGGCTGAAGGTCGTCGTTGGATGCTGGCGTTCCTCTGGCACCGGTCGCACTTCTGGACGAAGTCCAGGGTGTCCTTCTGGAGTGTAGGCCAGTAATATCCTTGGCGTAGAATCTTGTGCGCTAATGCTCGTTCCCCCAGATGGCTTCCACAAATCCCTTCATGGACTTCGCGTATTGCATAATCCGCCTCGGACGAGCGGAGGCACCTGAGGAGGGGGGAGGTGAAGGACCTTCGATAGAGATTACCTTCGTACCATATGTACCGGGTGGCCAAGCGCTTGACTCGGCGAGCTTCTCGTTCGTCGCTGGGGAGGACATCATCCCGCAAGTAGCTGATGAGCTCGTCCGTCCAGCTTGGTTCAGCTTCGATGCAAAGGGTCGACTCAGGCTCCTCCGTGCTGGGTCTTTGGAGATACTCCAAGGCCGCTGCCTTCGGGAGTTCGCTCATGCGGGAAGACGCCAGCTTTGAGAGTTGATCTGCTCTGGAGTTTTCCGTTCTAGCGATGTATTGGATGTGGAAGGAGTTCAGAGCCGAGGTGAGGTCCCGCACCTTCCGGAAGTATTCTTGCATAGTGGGCTCTCTGGCCTCAAAATCACCCAAGATTTGGTTCACGACCAACTGGGAGTCGCTGAAGGCCCTTAGGTCTTTCACCCCCAGCTCTCTGGCCAACTTGAGCCCGGCGACAAGTGCTTCGTACTCTGCTACATTGTTGGAGGTGGGAAATTCGAAGCGCAAGGCCTGCTCGGCGATCACTCCATCTGGACTGGTGAGGACGAGGCCTGCTCCGCTACCCCCCGAGTTCGAGGAGCCATCGACATGTAAAGTCCAGATCGGGCTCGGGGTCTGCTCGGCTGGAGCTGGCCTGGCTTCGGGCTCGTCTGGCACTGTGCACTCGACTATGAAGTCGGCGAGCGTTTGCGCCTTAATCGCTGGCCTGGGTCGGTACTCGATGTCGAACTCCCCAAGCTCGATGGCCCACTTTGTGGTCCGACCGGCGCGATCTGATCGCTGCAGGATCTGCTTCACTGGTTGGTCGGTTAGTACGGCTATAGTGTGGGCTTGAAAGTACGGCCGGAGCCTTTGGGCTGAGACGACCAGGGCGTAAGCGGTCTTTTCCAGCTTGGAATATCGGGTCTCAGCACCCCTCAAGACCCGGCTTGTATAATAAACCGGCTTCTGGAGCTTGCTCTCCTTCCGGACCAGGACCAAGCTTACTGCTACAGGAGAAACAGCTAGGTACAAGTAGAGGAGCTCGCCCTGGTGAGGCTTTGTGAGCAAGGGAGGAGAGGCGAGGAGATGTTTGAGCTCCTCAAAGGCTTGCTGACATTGGGCCGACCATAGGAAGTCTTTGGGCTTCTTGAGGGTCGCAAAGAACGGGAGGCAGCGCTCGGCCGATCGGGAGACGAATCTTCCGAGGGCTGCGACCCGGCCCGTAAGCCGCTGCACTTCCTTCACCGTCCTCGGTGGCGTCATCTCCTGAAGTGCTCGAATCTTCTCGGGATTGGCCTCGATTCCCCGCTGAGAGATCACGAAGCCAAGGAACTTGCCCGAGGTGACTCCGAACGCGCATTTGGCCGGGTTGAGCTTCATTTGGTACCTCCGGAGTATGGAGAATATTTCGCTGAGGTCGGTCACATGGTCTTGCGCCACTTTGCTTTTTACTAGCATATCATCCACATAAACCTCCATGTTTCGGCCTATCTGATCTTTGAAGATCCGACTGACCAGCCTTTGATAAGTCGCTCCAGCATTTTTTAAGCCGAAAGGCATCACCTTGTAACAGTAGGTGCCCCCATCAGTGATGAAGGCAGTCTTCTCCTCATCCTCTGGTGCCATCCGGATTTGATTGTACCCGGAAAAGGCGTCCATAAATGTCAGCAGCTCGTGCCCCGAGGTGGAGTCCACGAGCCGGTCGATGCTAGGGAGCGGAAAGCTGTCCTTTGGGCAGGCCTTGTTCAGGTCGGTGTAGTCCACGCACATGCGCCATTTCCCGCTAGCCTTCTTGACAAGGACCACGTTGGCGAGCCACTCCGGATAGGATATTTTCCGAATGAAGCCAGCCTTGAGGAGCTTATCAACTTCCTCAGCTACCGCCCGCTGCCGCTCTGGGGCGGTGTTACGCTTCTTCTGCCGCACAGGCTTACAAGGCTTCACCTGGAGTCGGTGGACCGCGACCTCTGGATCTATCCCCGGCATGTCTGCCGGCGACCAAGCGAAGACGTCCGCGTTGTCCCGCAGGAAGTTGATGAGGCGATCCCTCTCGCGAGCGTCAAGGCCGGAGCCGACCTGCACGGTTAGCTCGGAAGAATTTTTTTGGAGGGGAACTTGAATGAGGAGCTCACCAGGCTCCACTCGATTCTTCTGCAGGCCGACCCGCGCCTCTAAGGTTTCGGCCGGGGGTTCATCTTTCGCTGTGGTCGACGCCTCGGCCGGCTGCCTCGCCTCATGGGTCGCCACGTAGCACCATCTAGCTACCATCTGGTCTCCGCGGATTTCGCCAACTCCATGGCTGGTGGGAAACCGCATGAGCAAGTGGCGGGTTGAGACTATGGCTTGGAGAGCGTTGAGTCCTGGTCGCCCAAGGATGGCATTATAAGCCGAGGGCAGGCGCACCACGAGAAAATTCATCTTCACGGTGCTCTCTCGGGGGGCGAGTCCGACCGTGACCAGGAGGTCGACCTCGCCCTCTACTGGGACTGAGTCCCCAGTAAAGCCGACCAGCGGGGCGTTCATCCTCCGCAGTTGATTTTCCGTCCTTCCCATTCTGGAATAGGCATCGAAATACAAAACGTTCGCCGAACTTCCATTATCAATCAAAACACGTTTTACATTAAATTTGTTCACAACCATGGAGACGACCACAGCATCATCATGGGGGGCTTCAACTCTCTTCAGGTCCTCATCTGAGAATGAGATGGCCTCCGAGGCGCGTAAGCGCTTGGGGGCAGTTCCTTCTGGAGCTCCTCCAGCCGAGGCCTCGCCTCGGATGGTGTTGATGGTGCCGGCGATGGGCCTGTTGGCATTTGGATCTTCGGGCTGTGGGGGATTCTCCACGGGCCTTCCTGCGGGCCGGTTCTGCACGAACCGGTCGAGCACTCCTCGGCGAATGAATGCTTCGATCTCGTCCCGGAGCTGGAAGCATTCCTCCGTGTCGTGGCCGTGGTCCCGGTGGAAGCGGCAATACCTACGGGGGTTGCGCCAGGCCCCGGGATCCCGCCTCGGGGGCGGGGGTCGGAAGTAGTCGCAGCCTTCGATCTCCATGAGGATCTCGGTCCGGGGAGCGGTAAGGGGAGTGTAATTTTCGTACCTCCCGTTGGGTGTGCGGGGCCGTTGTGGTGGCCTTGGGTGAGGAGGGGATCTCTGCCGAGGCGGTCCTTGCAGCCGGGGTAAGTGCTTCAGGCGAGGGGGGCGTTCGGCTTGGTGCGGGGACGGGCTTCTGGGGCGACCGCGGTCCTCGTGACGCCTTTTCTTAGAGGTCTGCTCGGCCTCGCTCCGCCTAGAAGCGACGGCTTCTTCAGCCTTCGCGTACTGTCGCGCCCGAATCAACATCTCCGTGAAATCAGCGGGGAAATTCTTCTCGATGGAGAAGAGAAATCTGTAAGACCGGGCCCCGGTCTTTAATGCCGACATGGCGATCGACTGGTCGAGCTCCCGGACCTCCCACGTTGCAGCAGTGAAACGGTCCAGGTAGTCCCTGAGAGACTCTCCCTCCTTTTGCTTTATGTCAAGGAGGGAGTCGGAGGTCTGCCGTTGGGGTCGGCTAGCGGCGAAAGTGCTGGCGAACTGCCTACCGAGCTGTTCGAAGGAGGAGACGGTGCTAGGCTTTAGCCCAGTGAACCAGAGCCGGGCTGCTCCTCGGAGTGTTGCTGGGAAGGCTTTACAGAGCAGGGCCCCCGTGGCTCCCTGCAGGGCCATCAAGGCCCGATAGCTTTCCAGGTGGTCAAGAGGGTCGGTCCTGCCACTGTAGGGCTCCACTTGGGGCATCTTGAACTTCGGCGGGACCGGCTCGTCCTCGATTTGCTGGGAGAAGGGGGACCGCGTGCTGAACTCGAAATCACCATCGCGTCCCGTCTTCTTGCCACGGAGCGCATCAATCTGACGCTCCAGGTTCTCGACCTTCTTGTCAAGCTCATCGCTCGGCGGGATCGCCGCGACGGTGCGCCCTGGCGCAAGTCGTCCTGGGACCGACTCGGCTTCCGACGGTAGTGGCCAGTCTCCAGGGCCCCTTACCGGGTGTTCTCCCCAGGGGGAGACGGGAACACGGTGATCTTGGCCGGGGAGGGGTGGTTCACTCGCAGAGGGCGCCGGTTGAACTGGGGCTGGAGGGGGCGGCATTGTCGGGACGCCCCTGGGCTGCAGGCCTTGGACAACAGCGGCCAAAGCCTGAACCTGCTGTACCAGGGCGTCAAACTGCTCCGGCCGAACTTGGAGAGTTGGGTCAGCCGGAGGTGGCGAGTTCTGGACAGAATGTCCGGGGCTAGGTGGAGGACGTCGGGAGGCATTGGAAGCTCCCTTGCTTCTCAGTCTCATGGTCGCAACTCGGGCCCTTCCTCTAGCGCCAACTGTTGCTGGAAATTGGACCCGGGGGCGACCGTCGTCCGGAAGGGGGAGGCTCCGCCGCCTGAGTGGGGAGTGGCAGTTCGCCGGCGGGTGGCGTCTTCCTGGAGACCTGCAAGAAGCCGGTAGCCGGGCTCTCCGGCACCGGCCCTCCGATGCCTAAGTCAGCACAGGGAGAATATGTGGAGAGAAATGGAATGAGCGAGGGAGAGTCAGAGTTCGAGAGAGAGAAAGAGAGAGAGAGAGAGCGAGAGCGGAGGGGGTCCCTCCTTCAGTGGAGAAGTGCTTCTCTTATAGGAGGGAGCCAGTCCACCTGTGATGTGATAGAGTTTGCCGTACGATCAGTCTTTTAATGCTCGATCATGTAAGTCAATGTCATCATCGCAGGAGGTTAGGCCGAAGCCTAAGTCAATCATGGAGTCATGCCGTCATTTATGGGCGCGTGAGTTTGCCGTGAAAGGCTGGACGTCCATAGGCGATGGAAGCCATACGCCTTAATTGTTGAGTAAGCTGAGGGCCTGTGAATGCCATGCGTTTTAATTGTTGAGTAACCTGGAAGTCTGCACGACTCGTATACATCGGTTGTTGGAGAAGTCAACACGTAATCTCCCAACTAAGCTGTGGGAGGATGTGGCCTTAGGATATGGTTCGGGCGTCCTTGGGTTGGCCAAGTGCTGCTGGGCCGGGTCCCGCCCAGGGGTCCGCTCGGCCGGCTCCTGATCGGAGGAATGCGCTCGGCCGGCTCCTGGTCGGAGGAATGCGCTCGGCCGGCTCCTGGTCGGGGGAATGCGCTCGGCCGGCTCCTGGTCGAAGGAATGCGCTCGGCCGGCTCCTGGTCGCCTAGCTATAGCGGTTTTTCCCTTAACAGATCCCATAATATTGTACATTTTTGTAAATAGCACTCAGGCCTATCCTTGTTATTACTAGCTAAGAGAGTAAGTTTTGAAATAGAATAAGCCATTATTTGATTTTATCACCATTTAGTTTTAATATTTATAATTATAATTATAGGAATTCAAGTAATATTGTAATATGTGAAAATTATTTTAACAACTAGAATTCTTAAATTGCTATTATTATAATATAATTGTATTATTTTATGTTAAAAAGATATATATATTTTTTTTCCTTCCGAGAAAAGATGGGAGGCTCATCGGCATTATAAATATAAAAGTTTAAATACTTGAAAATGCACTATCCATCACTGGAACCTAAGACCACTGCTATACTAGACAAAAGGGTGTGATTAGCACAGTCTAAAACTCAAAATATATGTAGCTTGAAATGTCTCAAAAATTATGGCTAATAATAAGTCTAGAGGATCCAATATATCAAAAAATTGCTCCAAGTCCCAACTATGAGAGAGCTCATTAAATCTCCATCTTCATAAAAGTAAAATGCACAAGTCTAGCTTACTCGATCAAGCATAACTTAAAACTCAAAAAATATGAAGCTTGAAATATCTCAAAGGTTACGGCTAATAATAAGTCCAAAAAGTCCATATTCCGTTAAGAGTTAAAGGTGACCTTACATATAAAAACCATCAATATTTGCAAAGTAATAGCTTTTATATTTACCATAATCTTTTGGTCACACATACATAATACGAATACTAGGATTCCATCTTTACACCTCACCTGTAGTAGAATATAAAAATATAATATCAAAAAGAAAAATATTTTTGTTGGGGGAAAAACCCCAAGTCATACCGCCACGGAGGCGCTCGGCCAAAAAGCGCCGACCGGAAAGGCGCTCGGCCGAAGAGTGCCGACCAAAGAGCACCAACTAGAGGGGTGCTCGGCTAGAGAGCGCCGATCTGAAAAGATGCTCGGCCCAAGAGTGCCGACCGGAGCGCCAAGAGGCGCTCGGACCAACCAACGACCAAAGTAGGGATGCTCGGCTAGAAAGAGCCGACCAGAGGACGCCGACCAGAAAAGCGCTCGATTAGAAGGCGCTGACCAGAGAGGAAAGCGCGCGAAATAAAGGCGCTCGGCTAGAAGGCGCTCGACCAAAGGGCGCCGACCAGGAGCATTAGAAGCGACCCCGCCACAGGGCGCCCCATTGGGCGACCAGCTCGGCTCGGCACTCCTGCCGAACCGATTGCCTTGACCAGATGTTCAACTCCTACCTAACCCCCTGAGGGACTTGACAACTCCACTACAACCTGCCGCTATCTCCAAGCCGTCAAGGCATAAGATCTCCGCAGGTATTTGGCACGACCTGCCATTAATGCATGAGACCTCCTCAAGTCTCCGATGCGCTCAGTCATTTAATGAACACGGCTCAAGACGATCTCCGGATCACTGAACCATCAAAGCGTATGGCTCTCCCTGACCGCCGGTTCATTTGGTAATAAATGCGCTTACCATCCATGGACCCCGGGCCTACCACGGCCGGCGGTTCAACCACTCCAACAGGTCCGATCGACCGTGACAACTCCCTGGTTCCGGTCTGAGTCGGCCTTATTTTCCACTATGCCATTAATGGGCCAAATCGTGCCCAATTATTACAAAAGAGGACAAACTCCCTGTCACCTCCCGGGCAACATAAAATCCCTCTATAAAAGGGAGCCTGGGAGGAAAGAAAAAGAAAAAAGGGACCGGAACACAAGTAAACAGCACAGACACAATTAAGCACCAATATCCTCTTCATCTTCTTCACCCTCTGGCTTGCTCTCTCCACATATTTGCCCCCTCTGACTTAAGCATCGGAGGGCCGGCGCCGGGGAGACCGGCCACCGGCTTCTTTTTTGCAGGACGGGACAGGACAGGACGCACTCTCCTCTCCGCTCTCTCACACACCCCAGGAGGGCACAGGAGGACGCAGCCGGCCGGCGCACCGCCGTCCGCCCTCCCCGCGGCGGAGCTCCTCCTTCCCCGGCTTCGTGGCGGCCCCCGGGTCCAATTTCCAGCAACAATTTTTATAGCAAAAAAAATCAAATTTAGCAACTAATGTATGACCATGCCGTTGCTCCTTAGCTTGGTAAGCCCCAAGATTCTAGTTAGAAAGAGAACAACAAAGAAGCTATAAATAAATATAAAGAAAAAACCCAAGGGCTCCTTAACCCATCATACCTTCTTTTTCTTTTTTTTTTCTTTTTTGTTCTTTCTTTCTTTTTTTGTTTCTTTTTTTGATACAACGGTAGTTCATGCCGGCCTGGCATGAATACTACCCTCAGCATCAATAGAAAAAAGGCTACATAAAGGTGAGGGGACAAAGTCGGGCTACGTCCAAAGAACTTCTTCCAAATGGGGAACAGCAAAGGAGGCGACCCAATCTACAATCCTGTTCGCCTGCCGAAACACATGGACAATCTGAATCGAACGACAACCTGCCACTAACCTCTGGATGTCTCTGAGAATAGGGTGGCCATCTCCCTGGAGCTCGACATCCCGAATCCACTCGGTCACCGTAGAGGAGTCTCTCTCCAGGATGAGGTTGTCGGCCCCTAGGCTCCTCCTCGCATAGGTGACTCCTTCCTATGCTGCCCTGAGTTCGGCTCCAATAGCCATCATATCACTGGTGCATCGCCCACTTGCCGCGACTAGTTTGGAAGTATGATCCCGAATCACAAACGCAGTCCCTTCTCTATCTCTTCCTGCCGAAGCACTGCCTGAAAGTTTACCTTGAGATGACCAGAGGATGAAGATAATTAAAGTAATATTTTATCTTTATAGGAGAGTACAAAGAAAAGACTTGAAGAAAAAAACTAGATAGGATTGAATATGGTAAGATGCTAGTAGTATTAAAGTACTGCTAGCAATCACCATTCCATTCTCCACTTAGCCTTCCATCTTATCTGATAGCCAAAGATTCACTTAGCACCACGCTAAAGCAAGATATAGAGAGGGCTCCTTGGAAAAAGCTTCGCGAAACTAATATTTTTTGAAAAAATAAAGTTTTCCAAATATTTAGATAGTGAAAAATAAACAAATATCTATACTTTATAAAAAATAATAGCTTTAGATTTAAAGAATATTACGGTCCATTTCTCTTTTTTTTCTTCTAAAAATACCCTTCTACATCTCTTACAATATGTACCAACTCTTATTTAAATAAATCGAACTACCTTTTGAAAAATAAAATAAAAAAATTTCTAACTCCTAAAAGGGAAAAAAAATTATTAGTTTCAAGATGATAAAACGAAAAAATAAAATAAGAGAGATCTTACCATTCTATTTACATTTTTTTTATATAATATAGTTTAAATCTCCATATTTTTCAAACAAGTATTGCATCGTATCTGATTGCTAATTAGAAGAAAAAAAATTTAATGTAACTTTTTTTATATTCTTTTTTCTGCATCATAATTTTCTAAATAATCTTTTTTTGAAAATTTTCATGGCATCGTGACATGTCAAGGAGGGGAAAAAAAACTGTAAAAAGGAATCCTATGATGCCAATTTAGGCAAATAATCTGATGATGGCATGGCGGTGCGGTGACCGGGCCAGCCGCCAGCCGCAAGGCTGGAGCTGGTCTCCATCATGGTTAGCCCATCACCACCACCCACCTTCCCAAAAGCCGACAGCGACGGGCGCCGACGGTGATCATTGGATCCACGTGGACAGCTCCCAATGGTTCGAATGCGACAATTCGACGGCCCGCACCGACGACTAGATCTGGGACGCAACGTGTCGACCAATGAGGACGCTTTCTCGAATGTCGGGTGGGAAGGCGTCAATCGAGTCCCGGCCAAACACGGAAATGGGCGGTTCGTGCACCTCGCATGGTAAGGTTACCCCCATCCTAGCTAAAGCGACTAAATTGACCTTTGTCAAGGTTGAAATCTGTTACATTTTTTTCACAGCACATCCCTAATTATATGGTAACAGGTGGAAAAACTTAGATTGGATTTAA
Organism: Phoenix dactylifera; assembly: GCF_009389715.1. Classification (NCBI taxonomy): domain Eukaryota; kingdom Viridiplantae; phylum Streptophyta; class Magnoliopsida; order Arecales; family Arecaceae; genus Phoenix; species Phoenix dactylifera. The sequence goes on along the minus strand of NW_024067762.1, from coordinate 207,676 downwards.
AACTATGTGATAGATTAAAGATCTATCAATTCAAACTTAATCTGTTTATTTAATGGATCAAAATTCAAATTCCAATTCGACAATCTTATTAAACAGATAATCTAGCTCGATCTACAATAGGTTAAAATAAGTTAAATAGATTAAACGGTTAAGTATTGCCACCCTTATGATTAAGTGGGCAGCTACTCCTAGAAGATCCTAACTGGCCTCATTTTCAAGAAGGGCTTTTTTTTAATTATTGGAAATAACATAAAGAGTCTCTAGCTTGCTTGGTTGAGATGGAACCCTCATCGGGAATGTTGGATTACTTGCATACCCGTAGTGTGTTTAATTTAGTTTGTTTTAAAGAAACTCCATCTATGAGAAAGAAATAAAGATGATGTAATTAGTTGATTTGAAACATGTTATAAATTGCACTACCTTTGGGTTATCAGTTTTTTGAATATCTTGAGTTATGGTGGGACCTAAATTGGTTAGCTTATACATGACTCGAGCACGACATGCATGCATAATGCATGTCAGAGGGATGATAGGACCATGAGGAATGTTCCATAAAGAGAAAAGGGAGAATAATCGTAATGCTAGATATAGATAAAAGGAGAAAAAAAAGAGATGAAACAAAATCATCATGGTCTCTTGGGGTCTATTGTAAATTCATTAAGAGTGGAGAGTAAAGAGGAGGTATGCGCATAAGTGAACTAGAGATCAGTTTAAAGATTAATAAAACTGGGGTAGAATATAAAAAATAGAGTCCCACCTTAAAAAAATAAAAAACATTATAGATGCATGTGAGAGGAGGATGGATGATTATGATCCCTAATAAGATGATAGGGTTCATGGCAAAGTCACCCATCTTATTGTAGAGCTACACTTCAAATAAGAAAGATATGTATTGAAGGATTTTAGCATGTTATAATGCGCAGCGGAAGTTAGGAATTTTAAAAATTTCTTGATAAAGTTCCTTAACATAAAACCCTTATAAGCCAAGATCACCTTAATGAAAGCAATCAAATAATATAATATAAATGCAGAAATAGAAGAATACCTCTAACGCTAATCCAATATGCAGAATTTCCACTAGGTGCCCAAGTGTTCACCCTCCAACGTTGATCCACACGAAAACTTGATTTAAGTCTTAAGCTCCAAAGACTTTGATCCTTAATGCAGAATTCTTAAAGAACTCTAATGGCTTGCTTTCCTTTCTTTCTATTTTTCTTTAACCTTCTAAAATCACTTCTAATCCTTTTGTCCTAAAGAAGACCACCTTGTCTTGGCTTAGGACACACTAGAAGCAATGCTAGAAAGAAAGAAACTAATGTAAGAAAGAAAGAAGAGAGGAGTGGGGTGGAGTTGGAATGATGAAACCCATGGAGTGCTAGCCTATTTATAATAGGTGTAGGGATGCATCTCCAAGGGATGCATCCCATCCACACATCCTTTCATGAAAAGACATCATCTAAGGGCCATATCAAATAAGAGGAGGTGCAGATCAAGTGAAGAGGTGTATCAAATGATATGTCCTTTCATGTGGTGTCATATTTTGACCAAGTCAACATCACATGCTAATCACATGTCCATCACGCCTCACCTCTTGATCTTTCATGATGATGATCCAAGGGCTCCAATGCAAGGCGCCATTCACTTGACCCATTATGTCTTCATCCAATGGTGGGATTAAGATCCAATGGTCAATTATGGTAGCCATCCTCTAACCCAATCCAATTGGGTTAAACCAACTCTCCATTATGTCTTCATCCAACGGTAGATCAAGATCTAACGGTCTAGATTGAATGATTTATTAAATCTAATCCAATTAGACTCAAACCAAGCCAATTAGGTGCCAACTCTTGGCTAACCCATATTAGAATATGATCTAATCAAATTAGATCAATTAAGAATCCGATTCGAATCCAATTCGAATCAGATTCGAATCCAATTCGAATTAGGAGCTAAGGTTTGCAACACCTACTAGGATGTTTATCTTGCAAACATGATCTAATCCAATTAGACCCTTGATAAGTTTTCTTGTGTGTGACCCATTGGGTTCCATACTTAGCCAGCAATAGGTGTGAGTGCGAGTTGACCCAACTTGATTAGAACTCTTCTAATCGATTTAAGTCCAAACTGCGCGAACCCGAACTTAACAATTAGAATCCTTTCTAATTGGTGATCGAATTAACTCTTTAATTTGATCAAACCTATAAAACAAGATTGACGTCTAGCAACGTGTCATGTCTACCCGGAAAATATGGAATTTGGTGGAAATACCAAAAATACCCTTCAGTGGCAAGTTACCATGCAATTCAATCCTTTAATCAAACTGCATCCCAAATATGCATATGAGTATGAATATATGTCAAACTCAATTTCATATTCATATTTTTCTCAATCTTTTAATGATAATTCAAATAATGAAACATTAGAAACTCTTTCTAATTTTCATTCTACTTTGATCAAAGGTTTCCTGAATTATCATATGATTAGAATAAATAGGATGCTATCTTCTCTTACTAGAAGTGATTAATTCCTTGTTGACCTACTCATAATCTTCGTACACAATTCACCATATCCAGAAGACCTCGTACATAACTTATTGTCATGAATGAGTGTAAACCAAAATATGGGTTCATGTGCACAAGATACCATGGTGATCTCAGGTCATAGGATCAGTTGCACAACTCCCACTAAGAGAATCATCTTTTGACATGTAAGTAAGACTTCATAAGATTTCTCTTTGTAGGTCAATTCAGTGAACTCATTCCTCTAATGAGCACCCACATCTTTGTATTAGTGTCTCCACACAAATGATTGTGAGATCAATCATCCTCTGCATCGAGCATACATAAGACATGCCAGTCTTTCCGGTAATCATTGATCCCCGACTCAATGTACCAATGACTGGGAATATTTAAGATTAGGATTTTAGAATTTTAAGTCTCACTAGTATGATCTCATCATAGTCTTAAAACCATTGCCCTAAACTAAGGAGTTTATCATAAATATAATCAACAGCATATGATAAAACATAACGCCTTTATTCATATTTAAATGTCATGTACATGATTTGGACAAATCAAAAGAAAAAACCTTTCGCAATACATATTGCGATTCGCTTGTAGGGCATCTACTCTTTCAATCTCCCACTTGCACTAAAGCCAATCGCTCTTATATTTTATCCCCATACAATCGAGGTGGCGATCGAACTGCTGTTGTGGTAGAGCTTTAGTGAACGGGTCTGCTAAGTTGTTCTTTGTGTCTACTCGTTCAATGACTATGTCTTGTCTCTCGACGATCTCTCGAACGAGGTGAAAGCGTCTTAGAATGTGCTTGGATTTGTGATGAGATCTTGGTTCCTTTGCTCGAGCAACAGCTCCAGTGTTGTCACAATAAACTGAAACTGGTCCAGCAATCTCAGGAACTACTCCCAACTCAGCGATGAACTTCTTCATCCAGACAGCTTCCTTAGCGGCTTCACTTACAGCGATGTATTCTGCCTCAGTAGTTGAGTCAGCTACAGTTTGCTGCTTGGAACTCTTCCAGCTCACTGCACCACCATTTAGGGTAAAGACATACCCTGAAGTGGACTTGCTATCATCTGGATCTGATTGAAAACTAGAATCAGAAAATCCTTCTAGTTTCAACTCAGATCCTCCATAAACTAGAAAAATATCTTTAGTCCTTCTTAAGTACTTAAGAATATTTTTCACAGCTATCCAATGATTTTCTCCTGGATCAGCCTGGAATCTGCTTGTTATGCCTAAGGCATAAGCAACATCAGGCCTAGTACATAGCATAGCATACATAATTGATCCTACTGCCGAAGCATAGGGAATAGAATTCATTCTATTCCTCTCTTCAGATGTCTTAGGAGACATCTTCTTAGAGAGACGTATGCCATGACTCATAGGTAAGTAACCTCTTTTACTTCCTTCCATGCTGAATCTTTTTAGCACACGATCTATGTACTTAGACTGGGACAAGCCTAGCATCCTTTTAGATCTATCCCTATAGATCTTTATACCAAGTATATAGGATGCTTCTCCCAAGTCTTTCATGGAAAAGCTTTTTGATAGCCAAGTCTTGACCGATTGTAACATTGGAATATCATTTCCAATGATTAGTATGTCATCTACATACAATATTAAGAAGACAACAGCACTCCCACTAGTCTTCTTGTACACACATGGTTCATCCACATTTTTGATAAAACCAAACTCTTTGACTGTTGTATCAAAACGGATGTTCCAACTCCTCGATGCTTGCTTTAATCCATAAATGGATCTCTTAAGCTTGCATACTTGATTTGCTCTCCCACTTGAGACAAATCCTTCTGGCTGTGTCATGTAAACCTCTTCCTCAAGATAACCATTAAGGAAGGCGGTTTTGACATCCATCTGCCAAATTTCATAATCATAGTATGCAGCTATTGCAAGCAAAATCCGAATAGATTTAAGCATGGCAACTGGTGAAAAAGTTTCATCATAGTCAATTCCTTGCTTTTGCCTGAAACCTTTTGCCACCAATCTAGCCTTGTAGGTTTCTACTTGGCCATCTGCTCCAATCTTCTTCTTATAGACCCATTTGCAACCTATAGGGTTAACACCTTCTGGTGCATCAACCAAAGTCCATACTTGGTTGGTATACATAGAGTCTATTTCGGATTTCATAGCTTCTAACCATTTGTTAGAGTTATTACTCATGATAGCTTCCGAATAGGTCAGAGGATCATCATTTTCGATGATGTGGGCTTCATCATTCTCAATGATAAACCCATACCTCTTAGGTGCATTTCGCACTCTATCTGACCTTTGGAGAGGAGATGTGTGTTGTGGTTGTACTTCATCAATGGGTACATTTGGTTGAAGAATTTCTTGTGTTTCTATTTGTAGGTCTTGAACTTCATTAAGTTCAATTCTTCTTTCACTGCCCTTTTCTAAGATAAACTCTTTTTCTAAGAAAGTGGCATGCCTACTAACAAATACCTTTTATTCAGTAGGGTGATAGAAGAGATATCCAATGCTTTCTTTGGAATAACCTATAAATGTACATTTATCTGATCTAGCACTTAGCTTATGTCCAAAATTTCTTTTGACATATGCTTGGCAGCCCCATATTTTAAAATATTTAAGATTGGGCTTTCTACCTCTCCATATCTCATATGGAGTACTAGATACAGATTTTGAAGGTATCCTGTTTAGCACATATGTAGCAGTTTCTAAGGCATAACCCCAGAAGGAAATAGGAAGATCTATAAAGCACATCATGGATCTTACCATATCTAATAGAGTACGATTCCTCCGTTCAGCTACACCATTTAGTTGTGGCGTATACGGAGGTGTCCATTCAGAGAGAATGCCCTTTTCTTTAAGATGATTTAAAAATTCACTAGAAAGGTATTCACCTCCTCGATCAGATCGAAGGATTTTAATACACTTTCCGGTTTGTTTTTCAACCATACTTTGATACTCTTTAAACTTATCAAAGGCTTCGTATTTATGTTTCATAAGATACACAAATCCGAACCTTGATAAATCATCAGTGAATGTGATGAAGTAAGAGTATCCACCTCTAGCTGGAGTTGTCATAGGACCACATACATCTGTATGTATAAGTCCTAATAACTCACTTGCCCTTTCTCCATGTCCAGTGAATGGAGACTTGGTCATTTTTCCCATAAGACAAGATTCACAAGTTCCTAATGATTCATAATCATAAGGATCAAAGAACTCTTCTTTGTATAACTTGTTAATTCTTGATTCACTTATGTGACCAAGTCGGCAATGCCAAAGGAGGGTATTATTCACTTCCTCTCTCTTTCTTTTATTGCTTTTATTAATATGAAAGACATTGTCATTAATTAATAAAACTAGAAGACCATTTTCCATAATGCCATTGCAAAGATGCTTATTAGAAAAATAAATAGAGCAACCATTGCCCTTTCCATTAATTTCAAAACCTTTCTTTAACAACAAAGGAATGGAAATTACATTTCTAATAATTTTGGGCATATAATAACAATCTTCTAATTGTAGGAGCTTTCCCGAAGGCAATTCCAAGTTGTAGGTTCCAACAGCTTCAGCCTGGATGGACTCTCCTCCAGCGCCATACAGCTCGAAGTCACCTTTCTTCAAAATTTTAATTTTCTGTAGTCCATGCAAAGATTTGCAAATGTGAAAACCACAGCCGGTATCCAATACCCATGAATTTGAATTTGAAGAACTTAATGACAAGTTGGCATGTAACATAAACATACCTTTTGATGCAACTCTTGCATCGGTCTTCATACTTGCAAGAAAACTCTTGCAATTCCTTTTCCAGTGGCCAGCTTTGCCGCAATGAAAACAGGTACTTGATCCGGAGTTTTTCTTTCCTTTTTTCTTTTTGATGCTACTCTTGGGGTTCAATCGTTTCTTAGAACCCTTATTTCCCGATTTCCTCATAGAGGTGCTATTTATAAGAAGGAGTGGACCTTTATCCTTCTTAATATGCCCTTCAGCTGTTTTGAGCATATTTAACAGCTCGGGCAGGGAGGTGTTCAGCTTGTTCATGTGAAAGTTCACAACAAACTGAGAGAATGAATCAGGCAGTGATTGCAGGATCAAATCCTGACTGAGCTCATTATCCATAGCAAAACCTAATTGACTTAATCTGGTGATCAAGTCTATAACCATAAGAACATGGTTTTGCACTGGAGTTCCTTCATTCATTCTAGCACGGAACAACTGCTTAGATATCTCATACCTAGCAGTCCTGCTTTGTTCTCCATACAACTCTTTTAAATTGAGAAGTATGGATTGAGTATCCATGCCTTCATGTTGCCTCTGTAATTCATTGTTCATAGAGGCAAGTATGATACATTTGACAGTCACACTGTCATTTTTCCACATCTTATGTGTGGCAACCTCCTCTTCTGTAGCATCATCCCCTAGATCTCCAAGATCAGGGGTTTCAAGTATATAGAAAATTTTCTCCTGAGTGAGTACTATCTTTAAATTCCTCAACCAGTCCACATAGTTTGGTCCGGTCAACTTGTTGGCATCTAAGATGCCTCTTAGTGAAAGTGAAGAAACCATTTAATAATTCTACATATGCAAAACAAAACTAATATAAGCAGACCAATCATGATGACATGTTTGCAACTAGATAAGGACTTTAATCTAATTTGTCTTCTACTATTTTTATCGAATATCATAGCCCTCTCCTATGATAAACGTGAAAATATAATTTTTCTTAGTAGGGTTGAGATCCTAATTCATCATAAAAAGCCTTGTGTTTACACAACAAACTCTTATGAGTTCAAAGGTAGGAAACTCTTTCCAATTGCATCTCATGCAATTCTCAACTTTATCTTGTCCTCTTAAAATACTTATTGCCTTGTGTTAGCACAACAAACAATAATATTTTAGTTAAGTCAAACCCTTCATTTCCATATAGTCATATTCGAATAATATTGCCCTTGTGGTTGCACAACAAGGCAATATATTAAAATATGCCATAAGCATCTTAATGCACCAAGACAGTATAACATCAGTCCCCATTGCAAGTCTTGTGTTAGCACAACAAACTAGCATGGATCTTGACATAATAATATCGAGGCATGAAGGAAGGCTATCAATAGTGTTATATCAATATTAAGCTTATCCATAATAGGCAATCAAACAATTGGCCAGGTAAGCAGGTGGGAGGCTCCCCTTACTCAGAGAGTAAGGTCCTAATTAAGTAACCACCTTTAGTGCTTTCCTTAGACACCAATTAGATTAATTGTTCTAAAATGGGTTAGCTCAAAGTTTTTCAACACTATGACTTAATATAATTTTTATTGAGGGCTTACTAGTCTCTAGCACATTCTTTAATTGTAACATACATTTAACATGTCTAAAATAAACTATTATGCATCATGGCTATCTCATAGCATGTATAAATCATAAGCAATTAATTAACATGCTTCAACATATTTTCATATGAAAAATTTCATATCATGATATTTTATTACATAACATATCATATATTAATCATACATATCAGCATTTCTCTAAGCATATGACATTACTATCTCATAGTAAATTAATAATCATACATCATACATAATTATTTGATTGAACCAATTAAACCTGGCTCTGATACCACTTGAAGGATTTTAGCATGTTATAATGCGCAGCGGAAGTTAGGAATTTTAAAAATTTCTTGATAAAGTTCCTTAACATAAAACCCTTATAAGCCAAGATCACCTTAATGAAAGCAATCAAATAATATAATATAAATGCAGAAATAGAAGAATACCTCTAACGCTAATCCAATATGCAGAATTTCCACTAGGTGCCCAAGTGTTCACCCTCCAACGTTGATCCACACGAAAACTTGATTTAAGTCTTAAGCTCCAAAGACTTTGATCCTTAATGCAGAATTCTTAAAGAACTCTAATGGCTTGCTTTCCTTTCTTTCTATTTTTCTTTAACCTTCTAAAATCACTTCTAATCCTTTTGTCCTAAAGAAGACCACCTTGTCTTGGCTTAGGACACACTAGAAGCAATGCTAGAAAGAAAGAAACTAATGTAAGAAAGAAAGAAGAGAGGAGTGGGGTGGAGTTGGAATGATGAAACCCATGGAGTGCTAGCCTATTTATAATAGGTGTAGGGATGCATCTCCAAGGGATGCATCCCATCCACACATCCTTTCATGAAAAGACATCATCTAAGGGCCATATCAAATAAGAGGAGGTGCAGATCAAGTGAAGAGGTGTATCAAATGATATGTCCTTTCATGTGGTGTCATATTTTGACCAAGTCAACATCACATGCTAATCACATGTCCATCACGCCTCACCTCTTGATCTTTCATGATGATGATCCAAGGGCTCCAATGCAAGGCGCCATTCACTTGACCCATTATGTCTTCATCCAATGGTGGGATTAAGATCCAATGGTCAATTATGGTAGCCATCCTCTAACCCAATCCAATTGGGTTAAACCAACTCTCCATTATGTCTTCATCCAACGGTAGATCAAGATCTAACGGTCTAGATTGAATGATTTATTAAATCTAATCCAATTAGACTCAAACCAAGCCAATTAGGTGCCAACTCTAGGCTAACCCATATTAGAATATGATCTAATCAAATTAGATCAATTAAGAATCCGATTCGAATCCAATTCGAATCAGATTCGAATCCAATTCGAATTAGGAGCTAAGGTTTGCAACACCTACTAGGATGTTTATCTTGCAAACATGATCTAATCCAATTAGACCCTTGATAAGTTTTCTTGTGTGTGACCCATTGGGTTCCATACTTAGCCAGCAATAGGTGTGAGTGCGAGTTGACCCAACTTGATTAGAACTCTTCTAATCGATTTAAGTCCAAACTGCGCGAACCCGAACTTAACAATTAGAATCCTTTCTAATTGGTGATCGAATTAACTCTTTAATTTGATCAAACCTATAAAACAAGATTGACGTCTAGCAACGTGTCATGTCTACCCGGAAAATATGAAATTTGGTGGAAATACCAAAAATACCCTTCAGTGGCAAGTTACCATGCAATTCAATCCTTTAATCAAACTGCATCCCAAATATGCATATGAGTATGAATATATGTCAAACTCAATTTCATATTCATATTTTTCTCAATCTTTTAATGATAATTCAAATAATGAAACATTAGAAACTCTTTCTAATTTTCATTCTACTTTGATCAAAGGTTTCCTGAATTATCATATGATTAGAATAAATAGGATGCTATCTTCTCTTACTAGAAGTGATTAATTCCTTGTTGACCTACTCATAATCTTCGTACACAATTCACCATATCCAGAAGACCTCGTACATAACTTATTGTCATGAATGAGTGTAAACCAAAATATGGGTTCATGTGCACAAGATACCATGGTGATCTCAGGTCATAGGATCAGTTGCACAACTCCCACTAAGAGAATCATCTTTTGACATGTAAGTAAGACTTCATAAGATTTCTCTTTGTAGGTCAATTCAGTGAACTCATTCCTCTAATGAGCACCCACATCTTTGTATTAGTGTCTCCACACAAATGATTGTGAGATCAATCATCCTCTGCATCGAGCATACATAAGACATGCCAGTCTTTCCGGTAATCATTGATCCCCGACTCAATGTACCAATGACTGGGAATATTTAAGATTAGGATTTTAGAATTTTAAGTCTCACTAGTATGATCTCATCATAGTCTTAAAACCATTGCCCTAAACTAAGGAGTTTATCATAAATATAATCAACAGCATATGATAAAACATAACGCCTTTATTCATATTTAAATGTCATGTACATGATTTGGACAAATCAAAAGAAAAAACCTTTCGCAATACATATTGCGATTGGCTTGTAGGGCATCTACTCTTTCATGTATATGGTATAAATAACATAATTAACAAGAAACATGATGTAGTTCTTTGAGCACATTATGAAAGAGGTAAAATCTTCTTGAGAGGGAATATCGAAACTAGAGTTGCTTAGGGATAAAGCCATATGACTTGAAAGATTGCATTTTAATAGCAGAGGAAGATAAAGAATTTGTGGAGAGAAGGTACGTCCAATTCACAAAACTCCTATCATTACAAGATTCAGGAAAAATTAAATCTATGCAACCTTACCTCCACATATGGAGAGTCTTCGTGTTTCAAACCCATGAACTCTAGTCATTATGAAGCAACCATACCATTAAAGGCTATGGTTAAATGTAATCAAAAGTATAAGAAAACAATAATTTTCCCCACCTCTGTTGCGTTGAAATTCAAATCTTAACAAGCTCAACTCTGGTCTTAGGGTGGGAAAGAAAAATTCTCTAATATTTGTCATTCTTGAGTCATTTTAGAAGTGATTTTAGGAGAAATCTATGGTGTAAAAAACTCCTATCACATGCAATGAGGAGATTAGTGCCGATTCATGGGAATTGATGTAATATAATGGTGGACGTTGAATATTAGCATTTATGCATATAACATACTTTTCATGTGAACTAACATGCACCCCAAAATATTTTCATATTTTTCTCTCTATAACATACTTGCTATTTGTTACCTCTAGCACTTGATTAATTAAGCATTGATTATGATTGAAGCAAACACTTAAAAGTCAAGGTTTGCAAGTAATTAAATTATAGTGGATATACTAAAGTATTATTTGGTTGGTGCGAGAAAAAAATAAAGAAAAGAAAATTTAACAGAATAAAAGGAAAAATGATAAATTTATCTTATTTGGTTAAGTTAAGAAAATCGTAAAGCAAGTTGTTAGGGTATGAATAAATCATATTAATCCACTTGCTTCTTCTTCTTTTAAAAAGCTTGTATTAATCAATTTTTAATTCCTATCCGATGTATGAAGAGAACTTCCTTTTCTTAGTTTCTTAGCAACCAAAAGTAGCCTAAAACACCACACGACCAGTTTGATGATAAATTAAGCTACATGTGCATGGGCATAGACATGAAAAGCAAATCAAACAACTTAAAATGGTGGATTGATATTTGAATATCTAAAAAAATGAGAACAAATTAATGTACATTGCTAGCTACCACAGGAAGAATTATATTGGAACGTGGTAATTAAATAAGCAAAAGCCACCTGTGCAAAATGTTCCCTAATCCAAATTAGCCTTACAAAAACTAGTTGAAAATCAGTTGAGGCTACTTGGAACTCAAGCCATAGTTTATTGGTTTTTCAAAGCCTATAAAATATTATTTCCAACTTATAGAAATGAATTTTCGATCACTACCTGAAAGAGGTTCTTCATGGTGATATAATGGAAACATAAAAAGGCATTAGAAGTGTATATATTTCCATATAAAATGGAGGTAATATGTATCTCCACTCATCTCATTGATAGTAAGTCTATATCATTAAGAAATGTTAAGCCTCTCCATCAATGAGATACTACAATTTGAATTTATTAAAAACAACATTCCTTGTATTTAGCATAGGTAGCTGCAGTAATGAGTCATCTTATAATTCTTAATTTAGATGCAGTCATAAGGTGCAACGCCATCCAACTCAAGCTAGTTGGCCATTAACTTGTACTTTTGCATACCATATGATGCTTCGCGCATCATGTCCACAATGCGCGCCATTGCACGAACGATGTCATGTGTGATCAATAAATATGATGGTTCAATGCACCCAAGTGAATCAGAATGCTTGACTTCCAAGGGTTGAATTTTGTGAGGAGGGGTGTATACAACCATAGTTAGGTTGAATTATGGGTCTCCTTGGTACTTATAGACATCAATACATCTAGTTGAACTTTAGCCCAGAATGACAAATAGAAAGATATCTCAAACATTTGCATTAGCCTATATCACTACACAGACTAAAAGGTCCTAAGACATAATTTAGCAGCTCTTTCTAAAAGCCCTAGTCTATTGAAGCATAACTTTGTCTTGACATATATATATCTCCTATGTAAAACGAATGATTTGAGAATAAGCAATACCATTATACAGTCTGTTCATGTTCGCTCTTTCAGAGATGTTCAGAAGTTATTTTGAAAAGCAATAATAGATAATAAAAGAGAGATCTGTCATAGGGTGCCAACGGCTAAAAATTTCAGACACAGATCTGACTGCAAAACAGGGGTCAATGAATCCAACAAAGGGATCTTTTGGAATGAATAGCCGCCTTTAAGAAGGAAGGGTTCAAATGCAGCACATGCCACCTCAAAGGGCTCCAAGGACTACTTGTACGCATTGATGCCACCCTCCATCTCTTTCCCCTATCTGGTCACCCACACAGTAGTATAAGACATGGGTGAATATAATAATAAGATAGAAAGATTAGACAGAGAGAGCTTTTTTTTCCTCACTGCTTGATGATTTTTTTTTTTTTCTACAACAGATGGCTTATACCAGTTTAGTATAAATACCTCCAAAAAAAGTCAGAAAGTAATAGGTTATGGAGCGCTCTACGCGGCTTCCTCTTACTAATCCAGAAAACTTCGAGAATGATTTGCCACAAACGAAGCCACCCAATCCACAGCTCCATTAGCTTTCCTAGAGACATACTTGGCCCAAAAATTAATGTCTCCCCCTACCATGCCCCAAATATCCTGGAGTAGAAAATGACAGCCACCGATATCACCAGTGCACCTCTGAATCCAGCCGATCACTGTAGCCAAAGCATCTTCGAGTAGGATTGCATTGGCCAGCACCTCTACTACTTTAACTATAAGAAAAGGTGGGTCAAGAAGAGCCCACCAATATTAACCCATTTTGCCTTTTACTTATTTGATTGCTATAGTAGGGCCTATTTTAAGAAGGCCCACCTAAGAGAGCCCACAAAGTTCCAAGAACAAGCAACACCCATAAACTCAAACATGCACATGACTCAAATAATATAATTAAAATATAGAAGAAAAATATTATGATTCATAAAAGTAGGACACTTAGATCCTATGTCATTGCAATTTGATCAAAGCCCAAGAAATTATGCAATGCCATGACACCCTCTACAATGTCAATATGGAAGTAAACGTGAAAAATGATCTAATTAGGGCTGTTAATGGGCCGAGCTGCTTGGGCTCGGCTCTTTAGTATTTGTCTTGTTAGTCAAACGAGCCCAAGCCTGAGCTCAAAATGAAGCCTGTTTAAATCCGAGCTCGAGCTCGAGCAGCTCACGAGCCCAAACAAGCTCGTGACTTAACACGACCAAATGAGTTCGGAATTCGACAGTCGAGATCATTTGGAAACCCCACATCCAATGGGCCAAGGCCCTCCTCTCCAGCTCTTCTAGTCTCCTAAACCATTTAGGGGGACAGAGAGAATGATTCTGTTTAACGAAGGACAACGAAGTAAATCAAGTTGTTGCAAATACTTTGAAATCTCTTCCCTAAAGTTGCTAGCCCCTAACCTCCTCTCCAGCTCTTCTTGATTGATATCCACGGTGTCCCCACCCTTGGCAGTGGAGAATGGGAACCTTGGGTAGGAGCTGATCACCGTCGGGTGCAGTTTGGTGGGTGCGGAGCCGTGGCTGCCACGGCTGCCCTCCTCGTTGTTGTTGTCCTCGTCGTCCTCCTCCTCCTTCGCGACGAAGATTATGTGGGGCAGCACGACGCCGTTGGAGTTCCCACCGGCGCCAGCACCGCCACCGTTAGGGTTAGGATTCGTGCTTCGGGCGCGGGCGCGGCAACAGATGTAGGAGGCGAGGAGGATGGTGGAGAGGAGGACAAGGATGCCGAGGGCGATGATGATGGCGTAGCCGAGGCCGAGGTTGCTGAGGTTCTGGAGGAAGAAGGAGGACGAGGAGGTTGGAGGGGAGGCGGCGGTAGTGGCGTTGTCATCGGCAGTGGCAGCGGAGGAGGAGGGGGAGAAGGACATTTTGGGAAGATGAAGGGGAGAAGAAGGGAGTCTTGTAGCACGACGGAGAGGTGTGACAGGGAGATTTTATTTTGGGAGAGCCTAAGCCCGAGCTTGGAGCTCGGGCTTGAGCTCGTAATTGAAACGAGCTTTACGAGCTCAAGCCCAAGCCTTTGCTTTGCCAAGCAAGCCCGAGCTCGAGCCCAATACAAAGCTCGGTACCGAGCCAGAGCCCGAGCCCGAGCTTCTGTGAAACGAGCCAAGCCTAAGCCTCCCAGGCTTAGGCTCGGCTCGACGCGTTAACAGACCTAGATCTAATACAGATTCTAGTATATCCATAATAGTATTTATATTTTACTAATGGTGCAAATACAAAAATATAAATGGATACAGGTTTGAATCAAGATATTAAGCATAACTATATTTATTCTAAATGGATATGGGTACACGCCAATTATTAATTATATCTATATTTTTCCTCTCCAAATATAAATTAGATATTATTTGGATATAAATTATATTTTTGATTGGAATTCAATAATAAAAACTAATATAAATGATTATTATAAAGGATGGAAATGGATTCTACTATCCAGATTGCATGCAATGCATAGGTAATTACATGGATGGAGATCGGCTTGGCTAACAATTGGAATCACTAATTCGATATAGTTTGTATTAGAATATTAAAATCTAAAAAATACTGAAAATAAAAAAAATATAATATAAACTATTAGTAGAATTTCTATATTAAATGCCACTATTAATGTTTAATTGCAGCATCAATAAAATATAATAACAAACTTTCTAGTTTTAAGAGAATTAGTAAAAAAAATATGTATAAACATAGGAATATGTGGAAGTCATTTTTTAAATATTTCTACCAACAAAGATTTGAAAATATCATAAAGAATAAAACTAAGCATATCCATTTTTATTTTTGATCAAAATAAAAAAGGATTATTACCTAAGCGGTTGAGTACTTCTCACTTGAGCTAAAGGTTTTGAGAATTTCTAAACTTCCGGATTTGGATCCAGTGAAATTATAAGTGGGAATTTGAATCCAGATACGGATTCAATGGAATACTAGAATTTTTATCTAAATCTAATTTAAATCAGATATAGAACTAGATATGGTTGGATATTACTGATCTGTTTCCAGCTCTACATGGAAGGTTTAGCTTGTCATAATTGTGAGTCGTCTAACCCCTTTTTTCTTTAAAAAATTATCAGTTTTGGTTTTTATATGATGTAGCTCTAGCTTCTAGATGAATTCCTAGTCAAAATTCTATCATTTAAAACCATTCTTCATATCATAGTCTTGAGTTAGTTCATATTCAATACGCTAATCTATATGCTATAATATGGACTTGATTTGTCTCACCATATATTAGTCTATTTTTGGGTACAGAACCATTATTCTAATGACTAATAAAAGCAGTATTTGGATTATTGAATTGTTTGATAATTGGAAGTGGCTGTTGCTTGTTGGAAAATGGAATTTAATGAGGTTAAGCTACCCACTGCTACTACTATGCACCTCTCCTCTTCCCCTTGAAGGAATCCCTCCAAATGCCCCCATTTAATTGCCCTTCTCAAAAATATTAAAGGTATCAATGTTGTTCTTTCCTAAGGTCAGTAATGTGTCCTTGTGATCTACAGCAGCCATGATCCTTCATTCCCTTCTTCTCACTCTTACATTTGGAATTTATGATAAATCATAAAAAAGTTTCTTATTTTGATGTATGCACCACCATGAACGGCATAAAACTTATAATTGTACTCAGAACCGATCTGTGTTTAAACATAGATAATGCATATATATGATTCAAGAAGCGTTACACATACACATTATGACTGTTGTAACAGTGGTAATAGTTATAATACTCGTATAATTGTCACATCCATATAATTCGTAGTATTTGTTTTGTTAAATACTATTGTTATTATTTTGTTAAAACAATAATACTTGATAAAAAAATTCATCATCATAATGCACTCTGTTGTTTTGATAAGATGTTATAAACATCCACTTTAATACAGTAATAAATAAATTAAACTAGATGTTGTGAACATTTATTTTAGCTAAATTCATTCTTAGTATAACATTTGATAATGGTACTGGGAAGAGCAGTATGAGATAGATAGATAGAGAGAGAGAGAGAGATGCATTGCATCCATTTGTTTGGCTAAGGAATCTAGAGTTGATTGGGTTTGTGTTTATTTTTTTGCATCTCAAGTGGCAGGTCATGCCAAACCCAGAGGGTGATAACAACTCACCTATGATGAACTCGCTGAATAAGGTGGATCCAAAGAGTATTAGAATGTTGCTGGTCACATATAAACTTATGCATAGCAACAATATTATCATTTTTATTTACTGTAATTCTGCAATAATTGGTGAATCTTCTTCGCCGTGCATGCGAATGAATGAACCGAACAGAAATTATTCACATGCTATTTACTTTTTTCAAGATCACAACTTCAAGCCTTGTTTTGCCAACATCTATTGTGTGTGAATTATTAGTTTTACTTTCTTAATGTTCTGTAACTATAATAGTGTTCCTCGTTCTACAGCTCTTTGGCTTTAATTCTTCGTCAATCATTAAAAAAGTTATCTTTCTGAATTCAAATTATCAAATACTAAGACACAAACTAAGTGATGTCGATACGTTACGGGCTTCTGATGGAAGAAAAAAATTGCAGAATAGAAGCCAGATTAAAATCATTTCATCATCATTTATTGGGTTTGGGATCCATGAAACCAACACAATGAAGTCCATCTCTAGTTTCCACAACAATTGCATACACTGAGCGGTCTATATATAACAATTCCAGGAAAAGGAGCTGACAAGTAACTGTTTTGTCAAGTAATTGGAGATGATTTCAAGCTCGTAAGAAGACCTTCCAACCTGGAGATGTTGATGGATCAGGAGGCAATGCCAAGTTAGGAGCCCTACTGGAGGTTTGCATGTCCAATCTGGATGACTTATCAGAGCCATCATCAGGTTCTTCTCAAATGATTGCAAAAGCTTGCTTGCAATTATTGTGACATGGTTGTCCCCTGTGTATCTGCCATCAATCTAGACCTCAGAAAATTAGGTTCTTCTCTATTTGCTTGATATGATAGATTCACTTGTTAGTCACTGTTGTTTCAGTGGTTGCTGTGCTGATCGACGGCATGATTACTCTAAAATAGAAAGGGGTTAAAATCTTCGAAGTTTGAAATATAATGCAGTGGACTAAGTGTCGCTCAATGCCTAATGGCTTCATTAAATCATTAGAATTCAAACCTTACCAATAAAATAGAGCTCAACCAAGAAGATATTTGATGACACCCTTTCCAAACCTTAGGCATATGAAGAAGGAGACTTTTTTTTCTGTACAATCTTTCCGTAAAATTGCAGTCTCTCGGAGTGTTCAGGCCAATCGCTGCCACTTTTGCTAGGGGCATTTGGTAGTTTTTCTCTCTAGCATTCCTCAGAATATGAAAAATATGCTGCAATGTTCTGAAAGACTACCATATTACTAATTGATGAACAAACAAATCATATTGAATGATAAAATAGGATCTTGATCACAAGACCAGCTGGAATTAATGGTGTCAAGAAGTCGTATGTTCCTTCTTAGAATGTTGTAGTACGTACATTAGTTTTAGAAAATCAGTAGGTGTTCCTTCCAGAAAGGCACAAGAGAGCAGCTTCTACAGTTCACGTAGTCATATTAACAACTGAGACATGAAGTAAGGTGCTTAGGACTTTAAGATCTCAACCCAATGGAAAGTAAGGTGCTCCACAAGGAGCTCACCTGGCGGTCTGGCTCATTATCACTCACTGGCAATCGCACCTATGATTTTATCAAAATTATCTATAACTGGTCTATAACTGGCAAACCAAACCTATGATTTTACCAAAATTATCTATAACGATGTTTCTTTATCACAATCCAGGACCTCATAAGCTTGGACGTCCTCATTGGGTTAAAGGTTCAAATATAATCACAAGCACTAAGGGTCAAACTTGAAGGGCTGAGTGTGCACTTGGGTCCCACCAACCGCCCCACCGTGCTCGAAGATAAGGATGTGGAGACCCTCCTGCCAAGGCTCACATTTGGTGGAGAGTCTCGAGGCTCTGGCCAAGGATGGTAAGGCAGCAAAGGATCATCGTGGAGAGAATAGTGGAGAGGAGGGATCAAGGAGCAAGAGGCAAGGAGGGCATGGTAAAATTAGAGAAGGCGACCATTGCAGGTTCGCGTTATGGTTCTTGCAAAAGATCAAGTCAGTGGTGGATCCGAGTTTTTGGTCACCTCTCATCTTTAGTCAGAATCAGCCCAAATGGATCAATTGCAAGGCCTTCTCTCCTCGATCCACCCCTCAAACTCATCTGATGTGCCAATATTCAAACTCACACGGATGAAACGTATACTGATGAGCCTTTCTGCAGGTTCTTTAATAATGGGGGTACACTTTATCCATTCTAAAAATCGTTTGGAAGGTTCATGTGCTAGAGCCGTCCGATCTGCAGCTTGACACATGGGAGGAATCACTAGGCTGCGGGTGCAAACAAAGCATCACAGAAGATCCGCTTATATATATAGACCGACTGTTTCACTATTCTCTCTCCATACGTGAGTTCTGACCTCGTATGCCTGGTTTCTTGCTCTCAGTGTTTTCCTCCAACCTCTGATCTTCGTCGCCGAAGCCAAGAAACCAAGAAACATTGCTGGAGACGAAAACGGTGCTGCCGGCCTCGCCTTGTTTCTTTCTCTCGGGTGTTTGACTCGTAACCCCAGCCGATCTCGGTCCTAACCTCGTTTCTTTCTCTCGGTGTGTTCCTCCTCCGTTCTCTGTTCTTCGTCGTGTGAGCCAAAAAATACTGTCGGACACAACAATGGTGCTGGTGCCCAGCTACCTATTCAAGCCGTTGGACAAGCACCTCCTGGACTCCTACCTGAGGAAGAAAATCCTCGGCAAACCGCTTCCTTCTGACATCATTGTGGAGGTCGACATCTACGATTGACACCTACCTTTCTCCTTCTAATTCCTTGGTTTTTTTGTTACCTTGTATTCTGTCACGCTTTCTTGACTTGCGGTTGCTGCCTTGTTTGGGTTTTGTTTGAATTTTTCTTGGGTGGTCGCAGCTCGGTACGACATGGCAAATTCGGATGGTGAATGGTTCTTCTTCGCCTCCATGGCTCGGAAACATCCTGGTGCCAGCGACAGCTGCCGGGCATCATGATCTACGCCCTCGGGATGGTGGAAGGCCACCCAAGGCATCAAGATGGTGCTCGATTCCAAGCTCAACGTCCTCAGTTCAAAGCAAAGCTTCTGCTATATGGAAAGAAATCCATCTGATGGAGAGAGGAAGACCATATAGCTCATGGAGGAGTACTTCATGTTGGAAATATAGGAAGAAAGATTGGAGAGGAAAGGATGGAGAGGAAGAATACTTCAAATTTTTCTATTCACTTTGGCTCTTGCCTTGCTTACAAAACTATAAGACTTACATGGTATTTATAGGACTTCTAGGTACATGAATAAACCTAAGTACATGAACCACTTAAATGCACATAGAAAATCCAAAAGACATAAACCACTTAAATACATATACATGAATCACCACTCTCAAGGTGACCCTTCACATATTCATGAATCCTCCCAAAAGTCATTCATTAAATTAAGTTTATCTTTTCAACACCTCCTTTTAAACTTAATTTCTTGTAACTCCAAGCATCATCCTCAACTTGCTAAAAGTGTCATACTTGAGAGGCTTAGTAAAAATATCTGCAACTTGGTCATGGGTCTTCACATACTTCACTTGCACTTCATTCTTTGCAATGCAATTTTTAAGAAAATGATACCTTGTATCTATATGCTTGCTTCTATCATGAAAAACCGGGTTCTTTGCCAATGCAATGGTCGACTTATTGTCAACAAAAATCTCTGTGGCCTCCTCTTGTGGCATTTGTAACTCCTTCAATAATCTTCTTAACTATATGGCATGACAAACACAAGAAGTAGCGGCAACATATTCAGCTTCACAAGTAGAAAGTGTCACGATTGGTTGCTGTTAGGGAATCAACCCTACGATTGCGGAATATAAGGAATAGTAGGAGAAACAAGAACACGGCAAGAAACAAAAAAAAAACGCACAAGACACTCAAGATTATGTGGTTCGGAGTCTCTTGCTCCTACGTCCACAGCCGCACAGATCAATATTTCACTATATGATCAAAGAAAGTTACAGAGATTCAAGAGAAGAGAACAAACTCTCTTTCTTA
The DNA here is from genome assembly GCF_009389715.1 of Phoenix dactylifera. NCBI lineage: Eukaryota > Viridiplantae > Streptophyta > Magnoliopsida > Arecales > Arecaceae > Phoenix > Phoenix dactylifera. The sequence continues at coordinate 187,088 of NW_024067762.1, read as the reverse complement.
CAGCAAACAATCTCTCTCAAGACGAGCAACGCGTCGTCTTCCTGATGCACACAAAGGATCTCCTTTTGGAAACTTCTCGTTGATGAGTTCTAGGGTTTCTCAAGGTTGCCACACACCTCTCGTGTCCCTCAAGAAGTCTATATATACCTCCCAAACTCTTACTTTGATTAGGGCTTAAAAAACCTTGGCTTGAACCCGGTTCATAACTCAGCCTCGCGTGAAAAACGTGCTCGAGTCGACTCCCGCAATTCTGCGAGTCGACTCGGCCACAGTCCACAGAAAACGCCTCTCTGTCTGCCTGTGGGAGTCGACTCCTAGAGTTCTCGAGTCGACTCCAACACTGGGGAGTCGACTCCTATGGATCTGGAGTCGACTCCAAAACTGTGCCAAGTCTGCCTGCGTGCCAGAGTCGACTCCAAGTCTGCTGGAGTCGACTCCGGACCTTGCTGAAGTTTTTTTTTTCTTTGCTGATTCAACTCTGAATCTTCTCGAACTCTTTCCGGCTTGTCTTTCCTTGATCCTCCACCACCATAGTGCACATAGGGGTCTTGAAAAAGGGAATGGATCAGGCTCCACAACCCAACAACTCTCCCACTTGGAGACTGATACATCCAATTGTGCATCTATCTGAAAAATAAACAAACTTCTATATCTTGATCTGTATTCTCTGTGCGGCACCTCCATTCAACTAGCTTTGGAGGCCAATTGAGGCCATGCATAGCCTCAATTTCTCTGTAGTGACTGTCTTAGTCAACATATCAGCTGAATTCTTTGCTCCTTGAATCTTCTCAAGTAACAAACTGCCATCTTCTAGCAACTTCCTGATGAAGTGATACCTCAGTTGTATGTGCTTCGTTCTCGCATGAAACATTGGGTTCTTAGCTAAGTGAATAGCACTCTGACTGTCGCAGAATAGTACACTACAGTTCTGTTCTCTGCCCAGCTCTTTCAGAAGGTTCTGCAGCCAAATCATCTCCTTGCTGGCTTCTGTAATGGCAACATATTCTGCCTCTGTTGTCGAAAGAGCAACGATCTTTTGCAATTGTGAGAACCAACTCACTGCTGTTCCGCCTATGGTATAAACATACCCTGTGGTGCTTCTTCTAGTGTCAGTATCACCTCCCAGGTCTGCATCCACAAAACCTTGTAGTGTTTGACTGCCTTTTCTATAACACAAGCCTACATTTCTGGTACCTTTCAAATATCTTAGGATCCACTTGACAGCCTCCCAATGTTGTCTACCCGGATTGGCCATGTATCTGCTCACAGCTCCCACTGCATGTGCAATGTCGGGTCTCGTGCATATCATAGCATACATCAAGCTGCCTACAGCTGAAGCATATGGTACCCTTGACATCTTCTTCAGCTCCTCATCATCCTTGGGTGATTGCTCTTTTGAAAGTTTGAAATGGCTCGCTAAAGGTGTCTTCACAGAATCTGCATCTGTCATATTGAATCTATTCAACACCTTATCAATGTAGTTAGCTTGAGAAAGCTTCAGTGTTCCAGCCACCTTATCCCTTTCAATCCTCAGCCCAAGCATCTGTTTTGCTGCACCCATGTCTTTCATTGCAAACTTCCTTGATAGCTCTTTCTTCCATCTTTCAATCTCTTGTAGGTTCGGTCCGGCTATCAACATGTCGTCAACATACAAAAGTAAGATGATAAAACTGCCATCAAGTACCTTAAGATAACAGCAATGATCTTCTTGACATCTTACAAAACCATTGTTGATCATGAATCCATCGAACTTTTTGTACCACAACCTCGGGGCCTGTTTCAAACCATACAAACTTCTCTTCAGCTTGCATACAAGGTTCTCCTTGCCAGGGACTGCAAAGCCGACAGGTTGCTGCATGTAGATGTCTTCATCAATCTCTCCATGGAGAAATGCAGTCGTAACATCCAACTGCTCCAAATATAGGTTTTCTGCTGCCACAATACTCAGAATCACTCTGATTGTTGAATATTTGACTACCGGAGAGAAAATCTCAGTGTAGTCGATACCTTCCTTCTGTTGGAAGCCTTTCACAACCAACCTTGCTTTGTACCTTTTGCTGCCATCATGTTCCTCTTTAACTTTGTAGACCCACTTGTTCTGTAAAGCCTTCTTGCCTTCTGGTAGTGAACTGAGTTCCCAAGTTTGATTTCTATCCAAGGACTTCATCTCGTCCTTCATGGCTAACTCCCACTTCACCGAATCTTCACTTTCCATAGCTTCTTCATAACACTCGGGTTCACCTCCATCTGTCAATAGCAGATAATGTAAAGAGGATGAATATCTATCCGGTTGTCTCGAGATTCTTGTAGATCTTCTCAGCTGTGGTATACTTGGTTGAGGTTGTGCCACAACAGTTTCTGAATTTTCAGGATTTTTCTGAAATCTTTTGGCAACATCTTCTTCTGTAATCTCTTGCAGCTCAACTTGCTGTTTTTCCTTGCTTTGCTCCCCTGCACTCTCAAGATCTGAAGTATTCTTGTCCTTATAGAGAACTCGCTCATTGAATATCACATCCTTGCTTCTGATGACCTTCTGGTTCTGCACATCCCAAAACTTGTAACCAAAATCATCTGTACCATATCCAATGAAGAAACACTTTCTGGACTTTGCATCTAGCTTGTCCCTTTTCTCTGCATTAATGTGCACAAAGGAGACACACCCAAAGACCCTCAAGTGTGACAAATTTACTATTTTTCCTGTCCACTCTTCTTCAGGCAATTTGCAATCTAGGGGAACCGACGGGCCTCTGTTTATTAGATACGCTGCGGTGTTGACTGCCTCAGCCCAAAACATCTTGGGCAAACCAGCATGGATCCTCATACTATTGGCTCTCTCGTTCAGGGTTCTGTTCATTCGCTCAGCCACCCCATTTTGCTGCGGTGTGCTCGGTATTGTCTTCTCCATTCGGATTCCATTCACTGCGCAGAATTCCTTGAACTCACTGCTGTCATACTCACCGCCATTGTCAGACCTTAGTCGTTTTATCTTTGCACCAGATTCATTCTCCACCAGACTTTTCCACTTTTTGAAGGTGACAAATACCTCTGATTTGTGCTTCATGAAATAAATCCAAACCTTTCTGGTAGAGTCGTCAATGAACGTGACATAATAGTGTGAGCCTCCAAGAGATGCAACCGGTGAAGGCCCCCACACATCTGTGTGTACAAGCTCTAGCTTTTCTGTCTTCGGTGTTCTTCCACCCTTTGAGAAACTAACCTTTTTCTGCTTCCCAAATATGCAGTCTTCACAGAGACCTACATCAACAGTTTTCAGATCTGCTAGCTTGTTCTTCTTCACCATCATCTTCATACCTTTCTCACTCATATGTCCAAGTCTGCGATGCCAAAGACAACTATCTGCACCTGTTTCTGTTAATGCTACCGTATCCTTGGTGTCATTGGTCATGTAGAGAGTCCCCAACTTGTTCCCACGTGCTATCACCATAGCTCCTTTGGTGATTTTCCATGAACCACCTACGAAGGTAGTAACATACCCTTCGCTGTCAAGCTGCCCAACAGAAATCAAGTTTCTCTTCAAGCCTGGGACATGCCTCACATTCTTCAGTTTCCACACTGACTGATTCATCATCCTGATATGAACTTCACCTGTCCCCACAATATCTAAAGGCTCATCATCAGCGAGATAAACCTTTCCGAAGTCTCCTGCAGTGTAATTTAGCATACACTCCTTCCGTGAGGTAGAATGAAACGAAGCTCCAGAGTCTAGTATCCACGATTCCATAGGGCTGTCCACGCTGAGAATCAAAGCATCGTTGGCTTCATCTGTGATTGCATTCACGGACACCTCGTTCTGCCCCTTGCTTGGATTCTTCTTTCTAAGCCAACAATTCTTCCTCGTGTGGCCCATCTTGCCACAATGCCAGCAGCCATTGCCTTTTGATCTAGACTTGCTCCTCCTCTTAGACTTCGATCTGCCACGGTTTTCACTGCGTTGCACAGTTCTTCCTCTGCCTTCAGATGTGTTCAGAATCGAACCAGATTTCACACCAGACTCCCTCCTTCTGATATCTTCACTGAGTATCAGATTTCGGACCTCCTCAAACTTCAGTTTGTTTGAGCCGCAGGAACTGCTTACAGCTGTCACCGTTGCACCCCAACTTTCTGGCAAGGAGGATAGAAGAATTAGGGCACGAACTTCATCCTCAAAACTAATTTCCACCGAACTCAACTGGCTCGTAATCAGATTGAACTCATTGATGTGATCCGTAACTGAGGAACCTTCACTCATCTTCAGATTGAATAAACGGCGCATCAGGTACACCTTGTTGGAGGCCGAGGGTTTTTCATACATATTCGACAATGCTCTCAGCAAACCTGCTGTTGTCTTCTCTTCCAAAACGTTGAACGCAACGTTTCGAGCCAACGTCAAGCGAACAACTCCCAAAGCCTGACGATCTATTAAATCCCAGTCGGCCTGTGACATATCTGTCGGTTTCATACCTTCAAGAGGTAGATGAAGTTTCTTCTGATATAAATAATCTTCGATCTGCATCTTCCAGAAACCAAAGTCTTTGCCGTCAAATCTGTCAATCTTGACCTTGCCTTCTTCAGCCGCCATTGCTCCCACCTTTTTCTTTGAACTTGATGGCTCTGATACCAGTTGTTAGGGAATCAACCCTACGATTGCGGAATATAAGGAATAGTAGGAGAAACAAGAACACGGCAAGAAACAAAAAAAAACGCACAAGACACTCAAGATTATGTGGTTCGGAGTCTCTTGCTCCTACGTCCACAGCCGCACAGATCAATATTTCACTATATGATCAAAGAAAGTTACAGAGATTCAAGAGAAGAGAACAAACTCTCTTTCTTACAGCAAACAATCTCTCTCAAGACGAGCAACGCGTCGTCTTCCTGATGCACACAAAGGATCTCCTTTTGGAAACTTCTCGTTGATGAGTTTTAGGGTTTCTCAAGGTTGCCACACACCTCTCGTGTCCCTCAAGAAGTCTATATATACCTCCCAAACTCTTACTTTGATTACGGCTTAAAAAACCTTGGCTTGAACCCGGTTCATAACTCAGCCTCGCGTGAAAAACGTGCTCAAGTCGACTCCCGCAATTCTGCGAGTCGACTCGGCCACAGTCCACAGAAAACGCCTCTCTGTCTGCCTGTGGGAGTCGACTCCTGGAGTTCTCGAGTCGACTCCAACACTGGGGAGTCGACTCCTATGGATCTGGAGTCGACTCCAAAACTGTGCCAAGTCTGCCTGCGTGCCAGAGTCGACTCCAAGTCTGCTGGAGTCGACTCCGGACCTTGCTGAAGTTTTTTTTTCTTTGCTGATTCAACTCTGAATCTTCTCGAACTCTTTCCGGCTTGTCTTTCCTTGATCCTCCACCACCATAGTGCACATAGGGGTCTTGAAAAAGGGAATGGATCAGGCTCCACAATCCAACAGTTGCTTCTTCGAACTCCAAGTAAAAGCTGTATTTCCTATGTAGAAAATGAAACCGGTAGTGCTCTTCCGGTCATCCATATCTCTGGCCCAATCACTATCACTATAGCCCACAAGCTTAAATTCATTAGAACATGAATAAAGCAAGCCAAAACTGATTGTACCTTTGATGTAACGAAGAATTAGTTTCGCCACTTTGAAATGTGTCATGCTTGGTGACTCCATAAACCGACTAATAAGCCCAACTCCAAAAAGTATATCCGGTCTTGTGCAAGTTAGGTATCTCAAACTTCCATCTAAACTTTTGAAGGTTGTAGAGTCTACCTTCTCTCCTTCTTCATGCTTAGACAGCTTTACTCCACATTCCACCGGAGTGTTCACAGGTTGACAATCTTCCATCTTGAACCTCTTAAGGATTTTCTTGGCAAAACCTTCTTGAGAAATAAAAATCCCATCCTCCATTTGTTTGATCTCAATGCCAAGATAATAAGACATGAGACTACTATCCGTCATTTCAAACTCTTTAGTCATAGCTTGCTTAAGCTCTCCAAACATACTTGGATTATTGCCCGTAAAAATCAAATCATCAACATATAAGTAAACAAGCAAATTATCTCCATTTTCACGCACCTTAGCATAGAGAGCATGCTCATGTGGGCACTTGGTAAATCCATTCTTTTGGAAATACTTGTCAATCTGACTATTCCAAGCTCTTAGCACTTGCTTCAAACCATACAATGCTTTCTTCAACTTCAACACTTTGTCTTCATGGCCTTTGATCACATAGCCCAAAGGTTGTTCAACATAAACTTCTTTCTCAAGAATGCCATTCAAAAAAGCTGATTTGACATCCATTTGATAAATCTTCTACTTCTTTTAAGCTACAAGTGAGATTATCATTCGGATGGTCTCCAACCGTGCAATAGGAGCAAACACTTCACCATAGTCAATCCCGAGATGTTGGCTATATCCCTTGGCTACCAACCTTGCCTTATATCTCTCTACTTCACCTTTAGCATTGTTCTTTTCTTTGAAAACTCACTTCACACCAATGGGCTTTTGACCTTCTGGTATGGTTGCTAGCTCCCAAGGGTCATTCTTCTCAATTGACTTGATATCTTCATCCATGGCAATTCTCCACTTCTCATCTTTGACCGCTTCTTCAAAAACTATGGGCTCACAATCAGCAAAGTGACAAAAAAGAGTTAAATCATCACTTAAATTTTCTGTTACCTCATAAAGATCTTGAAGACTCCTCATTCGTGGTTGCCTTTCACTAGAGCTTCCACTAGAAGATGAAAAAAATGTACTAGGAATTGTTGGTGATCGAGGTGTTATGGGCTCTTGAACTTCTCTTCTTTGCTCCTCCTCATCAAGGAATGGAAAAAAATCATACCTCTCCTTATCTTCATTACTCCAATCCCAAGAATCTTCTTCATCGAACTCCACATCTCTACTAATAGTTGCCTTGCCAACACTTGGATTGTAGAGCTTGTAGCCTTTGGAACGTTGATCATACCCGATGAAGATCTGCTTCTTGCTTTTATCATTAAGTTTGGACCTCTCTTGATCAGGTACATGAACATAGCCAATGCTTCCAAAAACTCTTAAATGGAAAACACTTGATTTTCTTCCGCTCCATGCTTCTTGAGGAGTTTTGTTCCATAGGCTTCTAGTTGGACACCGGTTGGATAGGTACACTGCACAGTCAACCGCTTCCATCCAAAATTCTTATGGCATCTTCTTTGTCTTCAACATGTTTCGAGCCATATTGAGAATGCTCATATTCTTCCTTTCGACGACACCATTTTGTTGTGGAGATCTTGGAACAATCAAGAACCGCCGGATGCCATTTGCTTCACAAAACTCATTAAACTTGTTAGAAGTAAACTCTCCTTCTCTATCCGTTCTCAAGGCTTTAATACAATAGTCACTTTGTTTTTCAACAAGTGCTTTAAATTTTCTAAAAGCACCAAATACTTCAGATTTTTCTTTCAAGAAATAAATCCAAATTTTTCTACTACAATCATCAATAAAGAGAAGAAAATACCGATTGTTACTAAATGAAGAAGGCTTGATTGGTCTACAAACATCGGCATGAACAAGTTCAAGTGGCTCCCTTGCTCTTGAAGTAGTTTCTTTTGGAAAACTTTTTCGGAATTGTTTGCCAACAAGACACCCTTCACATAATTGATTCGGTTGGTCAATAGTCGGCAAGCCCTTCAACATCTCTTTTTGTCCCAACAACTTCAAGTCTCCAAAATTCACATGCCCAAGCCTCAAATGCCAAAGCCAAGAAGAATCTTTCACACAAGTCTTGAGACATTTAGCAACATCGGTTTGGATGTCAAGCAAAAACATCCTATTTTTTGTCATGGGCACCTTAGCAATCACATTCTCCCTATCATCTTGAAGTAAGAGACTACAATTTTTCATATGAACCTCATAGTTCTTCTCCAAAAGTTGTCCCAAACTCAAAATATTACTTTTCATACTTGGAATATAATAAACATTACTCATAAGTTGATGGCCACCATTTTTCATATGAATTAAAATCGTACCTTTGCCTTCAATTGGAACTTTAGAGTTATCTCCAAAAGTGACAAACCCGGTCACCGATTCGTCAATCTCCATAAATTTATTTTTATCTCCACATATGTGATTGCTTACGGCATTATCAAAATACCACAAATCTTTCTTGCTTCCTTCTTCTCCTTTGAAGGCTAGCAACAAAGTGGCCTCCGCTTCTTCATTTTCAACATGATGAGCCTTCTCTCAACATTGAAAGGAGAACTCCAACACTCCCGAGCATAGTGCCCAATCTTTTGGCAATTGTAACACCAAACTTTGGACTTATCATTTTGCCTTGTGTAGTTTCCTCTACCACGGCCTCTTGACAAATACCTCCTTTCTTCATTGTTGGAATATTGATTGCATTGTCCACCTCTTCCTCTTCCTCCTCTCCCTCGACCTTGTTCACCTCCACATCCTCTTCCTTGTTGACTTTTTCCAAACTTCTTTTCTTTCTCCTTCACCAAGAGCTTGGTGGCTAAAACTTGCTCGATCGGCTCCTCCTTCTTCTTGTTGATTCTCTGTTCTTGGGCTTGTAATGAACCCATAAGTTGATCAACCGTCATAGTCTCCAAATCTTTGGACTCCTCGATGGCTACGACGATGTAATCGAACTTCGAATGCAACGAACGAAAAATTTTCTCAATGATCCGGACATCCTCCAATCTTTCTCCATACCTCTTCATTTGATTTACTATGGCCAACACCCTCGAAAAGAAATCTACAATAGACTCGGATTCTTTCATTCGTATGCCTTCAAAATCTCCTCGTAGCATTTGAAGGCGTACTTTCTTCACTTTATCAACTCCTTGGTAGGAGTTTTGTAAGATCTCCCATGCTTGCTTGACAGTGGTCGCATTAGCCACTCTCTCGAACATGGCTTCATCCAAACATTGATGGATGAGGGTGAGAGCTTGTTGGTCCTTCTTCTGTATTCTGGGTAGAGCCTCCCTTTGAGCAGAACTCATCAAAGCTTCTTCACGAGGCTCCTCATAGCCTCTATCCACAATCTCTCACATATCTTGCGATCCAAGCAAAGCCTTCATACGAATGCACCAATTCTCATAATTCTCTTTTGTAAGGCGAGGGAATTGAAATGGAAAGGTAGAATTGGCCATCTCCAGGATCAAGAAACTGGAGCTCTAATACCGGTTTGTTGAAAATATAGGAAGAGAGATTAGAGAGGAAAGGATGGAGAGGAAGAATACTTCAGATTTTTCTATTCACTTTGGCTCTTGCCTTGCTTACAAAACTATAAGACTTACATTGTATTTATAGGACTTCTAGGTACATGAATAAACCTAAGTACATGAACCACTTAAATGCACATAGAAAATCCAAAAGACATAAACCACTTAAATACATATACATAAATCACCACTCTCAAGGTGACCCTTCACATATTCATAAATCCTCCCAAAAGTCATTCATTAAATTAAGTTTATCTTTTCAACACTCCATCCCTAGCCTTCAAAAAAGAGCCGGTGCGTCTGCGATAAATGGCTCAAATAAGGTATACATGTCACCCTAAAGAACACCCACTGTACCTATTGCTTGTGATTTCTTGATATTGGACATGGATTTTTTTTTTTTCCAAACTATTTCTCCTCTATTCTTTTCATTGATTGCAGCTCAATGATTGGGTCATCTGTAAGATCTATTTGACACCGAAAGCTCGCAAGATTAATACGACACAGGAAGATCTACCTGAAATACAACCAGTAAACAACGCTCCACCGGAGCCAAAAGCAAAAAGGAGAAGGATGGAAGATCCACAAACTATTAATTCACTTTCCATTCACCCCAGCCAGGATATTGCCGGTAGTTGTCAAATTCTTCAGCTACCAAATAATTTTCTACCACTGCTCGTCCATGTGTCGGACATGCCTATTGATAGCTGTTTCTTTACACAATATGCTGGTGAGGAGCCATCAATTCCAAGCCAGGACATTGCTATTGACTTCTTCCAAATACATCAGCTCGCTGATGACACCTTGCCGCAGTCTGACCCAACCGTTCCGGTGCATGCGGAGATGATGGAAGAAGGTCCAAACCATATGTCAAGGCTAGCTAACCTTGACCGGTCCTTGAAGGATATCGATGCAGAGGATTCCATCATTGCCTTCTCTCCAGAAATTATGCAAACTGGTGGTGAGGAGACTAAAAAGATGGCTGCATTACTGGAGAGAGAAATTACACAAGCTGGTGGCGAGGAGACAAAGGAGACTGAGGAGATGGTTGGGAGAGAAATTATGCAAGCTGGTGGTGAGGAGACAAAGGAGACTGAGGAGATGACCACATTACTTGGGAGGAAAATTATGCAAGCCAGTGGTGAGGAGATAGAGAAGATAGCCGCATTACTTAGGTCACTCCGTGATGACATCTCCATGCCGTCGATTGATGACATATTCCGATAGTTGGTTGATGACAGCTTTAATGAATAGCTTGTTTATTTTTATAGATATTAGTCATTCTAGATTTGCTTCATGTTACATTCCTCAATAATACTGTACGCTACAAAAGCGAAGCATCTCGCTCAATGATATACTAAATCTGTCAATTGCTTGCTATATGAAACTCATACACTTGTCTTTACCTACTTCATGCCCAGATATGCTATATATATTTTTTTGTTACTTTGAGAAATAAGAATTTCTCGGAGAAATATTTGTAGTGAAATATATGTCATATGTGTATATATATCCTAAGCTTAATAAACTGTTATCAGAAAGTTGTCTGGCTGAATATCGAACAGAAAAATTCATTATCTAGAAAATGACATAACCAAGATTGTGGTTTTTTTTCATGTGTACGATGGTGAGACATGATTGAACATCTACCTTGGATTGCCAACTATTGTGGCAAATTTGCTCAGGTTCATTAGTGGTAGCTAGATAATAAGTTGTAGCATAATTAGAGGAGCCACTGAGCTTAGATCTGGGACTGAGTAATGGCCTCTTGCAGTGCTTTGAGTGCCTATTCAGAGAATAAAATATATTATTTTCTTTATCTTGTTCTTTGAGGGATTCTCCAATCGATGAAGCTAACAAAGTGCATATTGACTCGATACCATCCAAAATGAGCTTCGAGCTTTTAGGTTTGGTCATGTCACCAGGAAAATAGGAACTTTCATAATTTGCTTGAGAAGGATGATGATGTCCAAATGATCAGAGGTCCTCATGGTGTGCAAGTCTCAATATTGTTTGATGGAAATCATCTTCCAAACTGATTACCATCCCGACAATTTAAGATTGGTAAAAAAATGGAATACTGATTCACTTGCACTGATAGTTCACATTCCAATATTCCTTTACTTTCTCAATTCAGTGATCCACCAATGTGGGGAATATCAAATGAATGGCATGATATTGTGGCATGTTATTTTACAAAATCATGTCAGGCAGCTTGTATTTATAGTTTAAAATTGCATGGCTTAGTCAAAGCATATTACTACGAACAGATATCCATCTGCCGGCTGAAATATTGCAACTCAATTAGCTATTTTCTTAGATAAAGTGAATGAACTTCCAACATCATATAGCAAATTATTTTGCAAAGCTAAGATTATTGCTACATAGGTCTGAAGCCAAAATCTCACAATTTTAACTCTGTATCCTGTATACCAAGTTAAATGTCCATTCTTTGCTTTTTTTTTGTCGGGGCGGAAGAAAACTAACAAAATTATCTTTCCTGTTATGATCTCCAAGATTATATTATAGGTGCAAATTTGATCGAGAGTATGATAAATGGCTAAGATTTGGATTTTTCTGCATGCCGCATTTCAATTGTTGCGATAAAACTTAAGCTCAAATAAGGGTTTTGATACTTCAACAATTATGATAACATTAGAGGCTCGAGAAGCATTGTTCTTTTTGTATCAACTATGTAACAAATTTCTCCAGCTAAATTAAATATTTAGAGTGTTTAACTATGTTACTAGTGAAGCCTTCAAGCTCATTGTTAAATATATCCCATATTTCCTACTATTTCTTCCTCAACAGCCACGGTCCCCTTCCATTTCCTCCTTCCTCTCCCTTTTCCTTCTTCATAGCCCTTTTATTCTTCCCTCCTTTTTAGGTTGATGGTAGAAAGTGTTGTCGGCGCCCCGCACCGGAACCCACTCACACCAGCGCCGCCACCGACGTTGGACAAGCAAGAGAGATACAAACGGATAAGCACTCTCTCGCTCCCTCGACTCCGGACTCAAGGATCACCTCTTCGCTCCGCCTACGAAGGGCAAAAGATTACCCCGTGGTATCAGTAGGATAAAACACTTGAGCACCGCAACGGATTATCAAAGATCAAAGGAAGAAGAAGGAAGAAAATAGCAAAGCAAACACAAAAATGTAACGAGGTTCGGCTACAAATAGCCTACGTCCTCCACCGCTCCAAATCTCAATAAGGATGAACTGATTACAGAGATAGCACACACCCGAACGATCACAAGCGATCGATCTACAAGAGATTCACACAGAATTCCCTTTGCACAAGAAGTAGGATCCCAATCCTCTTCTTCTCTAGAACCCTAGCCTCACAAACAAGAGTCTCTCTCAAATATACGGCCAATAACCTTACCCTAGGGCTCTCATGAGTCCTATATATAGTCTCAAGACCTTCAGATGATCATAGCCGTCGAAACGCCACCAAAAACACCAAAAGAAAATCGTCCGTACGATTTTTTGCGAGCCCGAGTCGACTCGGCTGAAGTCCGAGTCGACTCTGGCACGTCTGAACAACTTCCAGTTTAACTGGCACGATCTCGAGTCAACTCCACTGTATCTCGAGTCGACTCGACGATGCTCCGAGTCGACTCGACTGTAGTTCGAGTCGACACTGACAGTCCAGACAGAAACATGGTTTTTGCGGCTTTCTCCTCTCGGGTCGACTCGACAGACCTCGAGTCAACTCGACTGTTCCCGAGTCGACTCGACTGAAGCTCGAGTCGACTCCGACAGTCCGCCAGACAGAAAACTATGCAGAATTGATTTTTCTTCAATTCTCTTCATCACCAAAGGTCTCCACATACCCCAACAATCTCCCACTTGGAGACCTTGGGTATATCCTCTTGTTACTTGGCTCTCCTCTGTGCTCCCACTGAAACTAAATCATCCTAGTGAAATAGGTACGATGCCTCCTCAACGTCTTCAAGCATGAAGACCAGCAGAAGCTGAACAACTCCTCAGCTTCTCCACCGTGACGACCTTCGTCAACATATCTGCAGGATTCTGACTTGTATGAATCTTCTCCAACTTGACGAGTCCCTGCTCGAGCAATGACCTCACGAAGTGGTACCGTATGTCAATATGCTTCGTCCTTGAATGGAAAGCTGAATTCTTTGCCAGATGAATTGCACTTTGACTATCTGAATATAACATGCAATCCTTCTGTTCCTTCCCAAGCTCCTTCATCAAGACTTGAAGCCATATTAGTTCCTTGCACGCCTCTGTGGCTGCCACATACTCCGCCTCCGTAGTCGACAATGCAACAACTGGTTGCAACCTGGAAATCCAACTGACGGCTCCACTGCCCAAGGTGAACAAGTACCCTGTCGTGCTTCTCCTGCCGTCCAAGTCCCCTGCCATGTCTGAGTCCACATAGCCCTGTAACCGGATCTCAGAACCTCCATAGCACAATGACATGTGCTCAGTGCCTTTCAGATACCTCAGTATCCATTTGACTGCGCGCCAATGCTTCAAGCCTGGGCAGCTCATGAAGCGACTCACAACTCCCACTGCTTGAGCAATGTCTGGTCTCGTACACACCATAGCGTACATCAAGCTCCCCACTGCCGATGCATACGGAATTTTTGACATATTGAGCTCCTCCACCCGCGTCTTCGGACTTTGCCCTTTTGAGAGCTTAAAATGGGCACCCAGCGGTGTGCCAACAGGTTTGGCACCCTCCATGCAGAATCTCCTGAGTACTCGGCTGATGTACTCCGCCTGAGATAGTCTGAGGATATGTTTAGACCTATCTCTACTGATCCGCATCCCAAGGATCTGTTTTGCTGCTCCTAGATCCTTCATTGCAAATTTTCTTGACAGCTTCAGCTTCAATTTTGCAATCTCATGCATGCTAGCTCCTGCAACTAACATGTCATCAACATACAATAGCAAGATAATGTAAGATGTACCGAAGTCCCGGAAGTAGCAACAGTGATCCTCCTGACATCTTCTGTATCCTATCTCAAGCATGTAACTATCGAACTTGAGATACCATTGTCTGGGTGCCTGTTTCAAACCATAGAGGCTTTTCTTTAGTTTGCAGACTAAGTCACCCGTGCCAGCTGCAATGTATCCCTCCGGCTGCTGCATATATATCTCCTCATCGAGATCTCCGTGGAGAAAGGCCGTCTTCACATCAAGCTGCTCTAAGTGAAGATCCTCTACTGCCACCATGCTCAGCACCGCTCGAATAGTACTCATCTTGACTACAGGAGAAAAGATCTCTGTGAAGTCGATACCTGCTCTCTGCTGAAATCCTTTTACAACCAGCCTGGCCTTGTATCGCTTCTTCCCGCCTTGCTCTTCCTTCAGCCTGTAAACCCATTTGTTTGACAGTGCTTTCTTCCCCTTGGGCAGATCCACCAAATCCCACGTTTGATTCTGCTCCAATGACTTCATCTCATTATCCATGGCCAACTCCCACTCCTTCCTGGTATCAACCTCCAATGCCTCCGTGAAGCATTCAGGTTCGCCATTATCTGTGAGCAGCAAATAACTAAGAGTCCCATCATACCTTTGAGGAGGCTTCCCATGAGTACTACGAGTGGACCTTCTTAGTTGTGGAGGGGGTGCCAATGCTTCAGGTTCTTGCTCTGACTGAGTCTTCTGACCAGAATTTGTAGACTCCTCTTCAGGATCCACAAAACACGGCTCAACAGGTTTTGTTTCTGATTCAGTGCTCTGCTGCATTTTCTCATTGAATACCACATCATTACTACGAATGATCTTCTTGTGTTCGGGATCCCAAAGCCGGTACCCAAACTGTTGACCTCCGTATCCAACGAAAATACACTTCTTTGATTTGGCGTCTAGTTTGCTTCTTTGACTGGAATCAACATGGACATAACTGGTACAACCGAATACTCGTAAGTGCGCCAAATCAATCTTCTTCGCTGTCCATGCTTCCTCAGGAATCCCAAATTCAAGTTTCTTTGATGGCTCTCTGTTGATCAAGTAGGCAGCAGTGTTAACTGCTTCCGCCCAAAACTGCTGTGGCAATCCAGCATGTATCCTCATACTCCTGGCACGCTCATTAATTGTTCTGTTCATCCTTTCAGCAACTCCATTTTGTTGTGGTGTTCCTGGAACTGTCCTTTGCCTGACGATCCCAGCATCTGCACAGTAGTCCTCAAACTCCCTGCTACAATACTCACCACCGTTGTCCGATCTCAGGCATTTCAACCTCTTTCCTGTCTCGAGTTCTACCATCACCTGCCATCTCCTGAAGACCCCAAATACCTCTGACTTGTGCTTCAAGAAGAACACCCAAAGCTTCCTGGTAGCATCATCAATAAAAGTAACATAGTACTGAGATCCACCAATGGAAGAAACTGGTGCAGGCCCCCACACGTCCGTGTACACGAGATCTAGCTTTTCTTGCTTCCGAGGTTTACCTTCTTTGTTGAATGAAACACGCTTCTGCTTTCCGAGAACACAATCCTCACAGAAGTCCATCTCAACACTCCTGAGACCCTGCAGCTTTCCCAACTGGTGCATCACCTCCAGTCCCTGATAACTCATGTGCCCAAGTCTACAATGCCATAACTTGGTGTCCACATCTGCTGCAACAACTCCAATAGAGTTCTCCGTGCCGTTGGTGACATAAAGTGTCCCAACCTTCTTGCCACTAGCCACCGTCAACGAACCTCTGGATATCTTCCACTGATCAGCTGTGAAAGTAGCCTTGTACCCCTAGCTCGCCAACTGTCCAACAGAAATCAGATTCCTCTGCAGTTGAGGTACGTGCCGTACGTCCTCAAGCTCAAGTGAAGATCCAGAAACCAACTTCACTTCCGCGCTTCCCCTTCCTTGTATGGTGCAAGGCTCTCCATCCCCTAGGTAGACTTTGCCAAAGTCTCCCTTCTCATATCCTTCAAGAAGCTTCCGTTGGGATGTAGCATGGAAAGACGCGCCCGAGTCTATCACCCAAGACTCGTCACAGGTAGACAAAGATAGAACGAGGGCATCCATATCACCGTCTTCAGCAAGATTTGCCAGATCCTTGCTGACTCCTTCGGTGTGGTCGCCTTGCTTCCCTTTAGGAGATTTGCAATCCCTCCTAAAGTGCCCCGTCTTCCCGCAGTTCCAGCACTTCGCTCCCTTGTTCTGAGGTGCTCGAGACCTGCTGGATCTCGACTTCGAGTCGCTTCGAAATCGACCGTCCTTCTTTTGTCTTCCCCGGTCAGAGGTGTTTAGTGCACTTCCAGACGACTCCGTAGCTCCAGAAGATTTCCTTCTTGCTTCTTCACTCAGAAGTACTCCCACAACGTCATCAAAAATCAACTTCCCCGTTGCCGAAGAGTTGCTCACCGCCATCACCAGGCCCTCCCAGCTATCAGGCAATCCGGAGAGGATTAGCAATGCCCGAATCTCATCGTCAAAACTAATCTCCACTGACTCCAACTGGGCCGTGAGTCCATTGAACTCGTTGAGGTATTCTGCTACGCTGCCGCCATTTTTCATACGAAGATTAAACAACCTCTTCATGAGAAATACCTTGTTTGATGCTGAGGGTTTCTCGTACATCCGCGACAATGTTGCCATCAACTCCATCTCGTCTTCTCGTTTTTGATGTTGAATGCCACTTGGGATGCAAGTGACAATCTGATGGTGCCGAGCGTCTTCCGATCGAGGACCTCCCAGTCTTCATTGGACATCTTCTCTGGTTTCTTTGCTCTACCTCCAAGAGGTAAATAGAGATCCTTCTGGTAAAGGTAATCTTCTATTTGCATCTTCCAAAACCCGAAGTTCGTGCCATTGAACTTCTCAATTCGCAACTTCCCTTCATCCGCCATTGCAGAATAACCAATAGCTCTGATACCAATTGTTGTCGGCGCCCCGCACCGGAACCCACTCACACCAGTGCCGCCACCGACGTCGGACAAGCAAGAGAGATACAAACGGATAAGCACTCTCTCGCTCCCTCGACTCCGGACTCAAGGATCACCTCTTCGCTCCGCCTACGAAGGGCAAAAGATTACCCCGTGGTATCAGTAGGATAAAACACTTGAGCACCGCAACGGATTATCAAAGATCAAAGGAAGAAGAAGGAAGAAAATAGCAAATCAAACACAAAAATGTAACGAGGTTCGGCTACAAATAGCCTACGTCCTCCACCGCTCCAAATCTCAATAAGGATGAACTGATTACAGAGATAGCACACACCCGAACGATCACAAGCGATCGATCTACAAGAGATTCACACAGAATTCCCTTTGCACAAGAAGTAGGATCCCAATCCTCTTCTTCTCTAGAACCCTAGCCTCACAAACAAGAGTCTCTCTCAAATATACGGCCAATAACCTTACCCTAGGGCTCTCATGAGTCCTATATATAGTCTCAAGACCTTCAGATGATCATAGCCGTCGAAACGCCACCAAAAACACCAAAAGAAAATCGTCCGTACGATTTTTCGCGAGCCCGAGTCGACTCGGCTGAAGTCCGAGTCGACTCTGGCACGTCTGAACAACTTCCAGTTTAACTGGCACGATCTCGAGTCGACTCCACTGTATCTCGAGTCGACTCGACGATGCTCCGAGTCGACTCGACTGTAGTTCGAGTCGACTCTGACAGTCCAGACAGAAACATGGTTTTTGCGGCTTTCTCCTCTCGGGTCGACTCGACAGACCTCGAGTCGACTCGACTGTTCCCGAGTCGACTCGACTGAAGCTCGAGTCGACTCCGACAGTCCGCCAGACAGAAAACTATGCAGAATTGATTTTCCTTCAATTCTCTTCATCACCAAAGGTCTCCACATACCCCAACAGAAAGTAGACTCGCATTCCTCTCCACAGAAGATCTGTTTCTCAAGTCAAATATTTGTTCTCCAAGCAAATATGCACTTGTATTATCTTAAAAACATGGATAAGCATTTTAATGTGTTGACTAGTGAGGGAAATATAGAAAAAAGAGGTACAGTTTTAAGGGAAGTTAGGCAACCATGTGATGTATGACGGTCTAGACAGTTGGGTCTATAATGTCTAGGGAAGCAAGGCTTAAACTTATAGATTGCTAGAAATTCTAGCTAATCAGTATCAAGTTTAGGGTAATAAAACATAGCAAAGAAATCAACTACCTTTTTGGCTAGAAATAAAAGTTTGTTTGTGGATTATAAGGATCGGTAACAGATATAAGAAACTAGTGGTGTTGGGGGCAGGAAGGTTAGGTTTCGAAGAGATCAACTACGGGTTTTGAAGGAAGGTTGCGAGGCTCGCTACAATACCAGAACATGGTCTCTTGTGACACCAACCCTGATCCGACCTAAGAATAAACACTGACAGATGGTTGTTTACATCCACAATTAGCTCGCAGTGCAGCAAGAGCAAGAGAGTTGCTTTCTGTATTGTTAGGTTTGTAAGTTGTGAGAGGCTTGTAGGGTCTGCCGAACCAGGCCAAATCGTTCAGTTTTGGCAATACCGAGCTGACTTGATTTGGTATTTTAATTCGATTCCAAGTAGCATGTTCATATAGTAGCATGTCCCCATTATAGTAGATGCATCCCGACATTAGCCAAACCTATTTTCTTGCAAGGCTTTCAAGTCATTTAATGGTAAAGAAAAAAAACTCCATCACAAGTACATTCTTTATAGCAGTTCATGCCATGCACCTTACATTCCACACAAAAGAAAAAGGAAACTATAAGAACTTGTTTGGTTCATTAAAAAAAAAAAAGTCTTACTAAAATATTTTTTATAAGAGACTGATATCTGGATATATGATGCTTGAAAAAATAATTTTTACATATTTAATTGACCGTGGAAAAGTGGCACATTCTAGAGTACCTGTTATACTTGTGTAAAGAAAAAAACCTTACTCCATTCTATCTAAAAGCTTGAAAGCACCATTAAAAAAAATACCCTAATTTTCAACTTATAGGAATTGGACTTTTCCATGTCCCATATAAGTTTTTCTTTCCCATGAAATATAGATCTTATTTCATGAAAAAATTATTTTTCTATCTCTTTCCTTCAAAAAGTCCAACAAAAAATGAAGTATTTCTCCATTTTCTCATTGACTCCACTTTCCTTCTTTCTTTAAACCAAACTACTCCTAATATGAAAAATAAGCCTCTAGGTTTCTTCTCTCAATAACTTTCTTCCATAAATGGCTCCGCGGATCTCCATCTGTACCTAGATTCGCCACTGGCTTCTCACTCGTGGCAAGGCTTTTGATCGTAAGTATGGAGTTGCCAAATAATTAAATAATCTTATCTTCTATTTTTATTTTTTATAATAAAACTAAAAAGGTGACAAAAAAAAACTTCATGGAGAAGTTGGCTAACTTTTCCGATCCTTACCCTTCAAGTCGTATGATTATCAAATCAAATTAGGGTTGTGTAAAATAAAGCAGATGTCCCAACTATTTGGGAAGGTGAAATACTAATGTATAAGAGAGACAAATGTATCCAACTATTTAAGGTGAAATACTAATGCAGTTATAAGGGAGACAAATGTATCCAAAGATTTACACAAAGCATTTTATTAAGGAGGTATAAAAGCAGAACCAAAAGATGAAGAGAAAAGTGAAACAAAAGAGCAGTTAGCCCAGATCCATGTCCAGCTCAGGTAATTTAAAATCTTGTTTAAAGATACTGTAAAATATATCTAGAAAAGTCCAACTGTAAAAAAATAAGGTGAAAATCATGGCAATGGCCTGATTAAAGATCATAGCAATTGTTGGTTGAATCCTTGGCAACTAAGGTCCTCTTTGGCATCACCTTTGTCTATTGTTTCCTATTTTAACAAAAACATTCACCATATTCAGTAGTTTCTCAATGGCATTACCAGAAATAACTGGTTTTGTTGCGGAATCAGTAGTACCTTTTAGAATAATTACTGGTCCAAAATATTTTTTTAATTTCAAAAATACTAATTATATTAGACATATAAAAATATAGTTGGTGCTATAATTTTTATTATTTCTAAAAAATAAAAATAAGAAATTTTTATTTTCAATACTTTTAAAATAAAAAATTTATGTTTATTACCTCCTCCACCAAAGCTCTGCTGCCACCTCCATCACCACTATTTCCGTTGTTACTATTATTGCCACCGCTGCACATATTGTCAAAAGCTAAATAATAGTTTACAAACATAGATGTTGGTGAGATGCCTAATAGCAACATAATTTTGAAACTTTTGTTTTCTTTTTCGAGCTAGAGGAAGCTTAGGGTTATTCCATCCCCATACCCAACCCCTAGCCAGCCTAGGCAGGAGCTTAGGACTGAGAAATGGATAGGGGCCTGCCAATAATGCAGGTTGATGCCCAGTTTATTCAAACCCATCCACTCATTTAAACAACTAGATTTCCTATCATTTGAACTAATATTCATTGCCTCTAAATTATTCTTTAGGTTTAGCAGTCTATCCTGACTTGGACCAATTTCACTATGTTTAATTGGACAAATTAAGGTTTGAACAATGGTTCAATTCAACTAGTACTAAATCTTTACCAGACTTCATTGGAGTGAAGGATCTTGGTTTAGGACCCACACACTACAAGAAACTTGGACATTAGCGACTCTTATTTGCCGACGCTTATTCCAAGCGTCGGCAAAAAATTTTCCCCGTCAACATTTGCCAACGCTTTTTAAAAGCGTCGGCTAATGACGACGCTTAAAAGCGTCGTCAAACTTTTAACGACGCTTTGTAGCGTCGTTAAATAACGACGCTTTGTAGCGTCGTTAAATAACGACGCTTAAAAGCATCGTTAAAAGCGTCGTCGGAATCCAAAAAATCACCTTATTTTAGTCCCACATCGGCAGATCTGAAAAAAAAATAACTGTTTATATAGCCAAACCCAACCCCTCCGCACAAATGAAATAAAGGTACTGATCGAGGAGGTTGTTTGTATTTCTGAAGGGAGGAGAAGATGCAGACCACAATTGGTTATTTTTTTGGCAAATGGTAATTCGCGACGCTTTAAAGCGTTGGTAATTCGCGACGCTTTAAAGCGTCGGTAAAGAGCGACGCTTTAAAGCGTCGGTAAAGCGCGACGCTTAAAAGCGTCGCTAAATTGGAATTAGCGACGCTTTTAAAAGCGTCGGAAAATATTTTTTCCACTGTAGCATAGGCGACGCTTTACCGACGCTTTGGAAAGCGTCGGGATGGTTTCTACCGATGCTTAAAAGCGTCGCTAATAGCCAAAAAAAGCGTCGCTAATGTCCAAGTTTCTTGTAGTGACACCATGCCAACATTTACAATATGGGCTAGATCTAAGGTGGATCAGAATACTAAAAAAAGATTTGCAAATGAAGTGATGACATTGGATGCCATAAAATAATTGATAGTTATCTTTCATTGAGTTGATAGATGCATTTTATGCACCAATTCCATAGAGAAACTCAAAAACAACTATAAAAACAATAGCTCATAGCCCCTAACAGTCCCTTTCTTGTGCTCCCACCAAGGTTCTTTCCAAAGGCCTACTACTTGCTAGATTTTTAGGCTTGATGAGGCCACTCTTCTCATGGCTCCTTGTGTAATCTAAAGCCAAACTAGAACTCTCGGCAAGAGACCCTAAAAATACATGGAACTGTGACTTAACTCTCATGTGGCTCTTCATGTAAGTTCATGGTCATATTTGTGACTACAACAGAAATAACTGTTAATGTTTCGAGTTTCCAACTTAGAGCTAAATGGTCAAAAAAATTAATTTTTAAGTCTTATGTATCGAGCTATTACAAGATAGCTCGACATGACACTGCCATGGCTATATCTATTCTATGCACGATCCCGCTGAATCTAGGCTTGGATATGTTTACAAATCATGCATTGTTTACGCTATATTTCATGGTCATCCCATCAACTGTATCACAAACTTTGTTCAAAAATTTCAAGCAATCATCTTGCAAGGCATCAAAAATTTTGTAGATTGAGTGTTTGGATTGTTGTACTTTTGTTGATCAGATATAAACTTCGAGCAAATGTGGAAAGTTGATATGCATGCATGCTAAATTTTGTAGCAAAACTCAAACCATATTGAGGGAAGAAAGGGCAAGATATCTAATGTGACAAGCTAACAGACTATATATTACCTTACTGATATATATTAAAAGGAGCGAGTATGTTTTTTTGCACTCAAATGACTACTGAATTTTCAATTTTAAACTTTTCTCAGTGTAAATATCATATACTTCATATCCAATTACCTGACAAACTCTTCATACTTATCTTTGACCAATCTTATCTCTTTCAAAAATTTTATTAATTCCACTTGATTATCTTTGCTGCCAACAAATCTCGATCCTTTTGTTTGCTAACAAGTATTTGTATGTTTTCATGTACTAGTATATATTAAACAAGAAATACTATAACAATGAAATCCTCACCCCCCCCCCCCCCCCCCCCCCAAAAAAAAAGGAAAAGAAAAGAAAAATGAATACATAGATTAGATAATAACCATGCATGATTAAGATTTGAGTCAACCTTACTTTTACAGTTTAATTAATTGCACTGAAGACCAACCAAATATCAGTTTTCTCATCTGACCACAAGATAAGTGTCCTAGCCTCCTTCATGTTTGGCTTTCGGCTAATAAAGATGACAATTTAGATAGATAGGTTGACATGGTCTGATAAGTTGAGCAAGCAAACTTCAAACTAGATAAGCATTGAGTGCCAAAAGTTCATTATTCAAATATAGAATAGTTTGGTACCAGCTTCAGTTGTGGTCCACAAAGAAGAGTAAGGATAAATTCATAGATTCATATAAATTTTTAGAACATCAATCTAAGATTTCGATTCATATTAAAAATATGAATGGAAAGAGATCAGGGGAAGCTAAGGAGTAGTCTCACATTTATTTTTAATGTAAAGCTTCCTTATAAATTTATACATATCATACTACCTCGAGCTACCAGCTTGGAGGAAGAAAGGGTAAGGAGCAGTCAAGGAGGAATATTTTCCTCAAGCTTAACAAAAAAAAAAAAAAAAAAATCACAGAAGGGGATATAAGCCATTTGTATCCACCAAATGGCCCTCATCTCCTTGGTTGTTTCCTCCTGGCATACTTGCAAGAAATATGTTCCTTCCTGCTTTTTTCTTTATAGGGCCTTCTCCTTATGCCACTCTTCCAATGGTTGCCACCGCTCTTATCTAGTCCAATCACACGCCCAAGCTGTGCTCATAGACTACCCCACTACTTTGCATGCAATTTACAAGTTATGTTTGGAGATCTGATCAGATCCTGAATCCAACTTAATTTGGTTTTGGTGTTGTTTCAATATCTTTAAATGCTGTAATTTGGACCAGAACAACTTGATTCGGCTTGGACATATCAACAAGAGTAACAACATTATATCTTGTTTTACATGCATCATTGTTTTTTGGCTTTTTAATAGAATAGTAGTTAACATGACTAATTTTTGGAGAATGAACATCACTCACTGTTATCACATTGTTTTGCTAGAAACTAGTTTGGATAGTCATGAAATTTAAAGATGTAAGAATGCCCTGATTTATTATACTAAGTGAAAGTATCCAATTCCGAATCGAAAGGAACTTGATGTAAATGCTTTCTGGTATTGCTATATGTCGGAGCAAAGAAGATACATGATCAGAAATCATGAATAACTAGAGATTTTGAAAAAAAAAGTTAGGTCTCCATAGGGTAATCCTGGCATAGGGTTTCATGTATTTCACTATAGGGAATTTTAATTTCTAAGCTGCTAACAAAACCATTTGAGCATTGATGTTGGATTATTAGGCCAGCATGTCTTAGCTGAGAAAGGGCAATAGTCCTTTTCAATATTTATCCCTAGAACTCCTTAATTTTCTCCCTTTAGTCATCCACAGATGGTCGTTCTTCTAAGTACAAAATAACTTTATCACCCTTTTTCATTAGTGCCTTTTAAAAATTTATATAAAAAAATTCTTTTTTCAGTACAATGAAATATTAAATTTTTCAGAGGTAAAAGAATAATAGTATCAAATGATACTCAAAATAGTTTTTTGTTAATGATGTCAACCAAAAATCTAATGAGACCGGCAACTATATTTGCAAAAACAGGATGATTTAAGGGATATATAGTAATAATTTTTGAATGGTAAATATATAATAAGGTATATGTGCAAAAAAATACTATAACAAAAATAATATAAAAATACTAGCTCTCTAACTCTGGAATTTATCAAATAAATCAAGAACTAAGCCAATCCAAATTATGAAACTATCTCTTAATTAGAGTGCTCGGTGTTGATAAACCGATTATAAGGAAAATTCTCAATAGAATGAGAATACACAACTCTTCGTAGCATTGAATTGATAAGATTGACCATCACATAGGCACTTACTTCCATATATAAAACACTAACATTGTTCGAATGAAAATAGCAGTATGCATGCTAGAAACATCAGATTTAGGATTAGCAAGCTTCGTGTTGTATTTTTTGAGCCAACTTCAAGTTAAGCTTATTCAAAATATTACATGTGCTCTAACAGAGTTAATATACTTTTATATTCAAAACCTCTAAAGATCCCTCACTTGTTCATTTCATTTTACGTTGTCAATATTTATTGTCTAAGAATACCCCTTCCACTTAAGGCAAAGGGAGGTTCGATTCTGAAGAGTGTTGACCCTCATTTCAGCCTCTACTATTTAGTACCATGTTCTACAAGTTTAGGCTAAATTTGCTCAGAGTTGTGGACCTCGGCCAAGTGGAGAGGAAGAGGTTGGCTATAGAGTGGTGTTGGTGTCATAATCGTTCTATAGTCTTTCTTGAAAGTAACGACAAACAAAGAATCTATGGTGTGAAATATTCAAGATGCAAATTACTTATTTTGTTATCTTGGTGCATAACTTATGATGTATGAGATGTATACTTTTTATACTTTTGTTCAGCTGAACCCTATAATGGACCAAAAAAAAACAAAAGCAAAAAAAAAACAAGAATCAAGTTTAGGATAATTCCATTTTATACAAGGTGGAAGCATGTGTTTGTGATCTCCCTACTATATCTGGTATGTATGTATGTATCTAGTATAAATTCATGTAATTTAATAATGATGCCCTAGCTTTTCATAAATTCACTTTTAAATTTCTCTAAATTAAGTAGATTAAAAGAAAAATGATTAATATGCTTCTTAATGATGGTTATAGGGGGGAATGGAAGGAGAAGGGAAAATAGAATATGGCATTGGTGGACCTTTTTTTGTTACTATTATGTGCAAGGTTATATTTAGCCCTACATAGACAAATGTAAAAGAGTGCCCTTTATGGATGCTAGAAAGTGGAAACTATTTTACATCAAGCTCACTTATATGATCTGTGCTACATATACATGCTCATCACCAGCTTGTCCAAATTTTGAAGTTTGTTGTGCATTATTATATGTGAGTCGGAAGTGGAGCTCAACTTCCACTGTATAATAAACCTAAACTATATCCATATGAAAGGATCTGTGGACTTTAATTATTCTCTAATTAAAATTTTAAATTATATATATGTATATATAATACAACTTTTTTTGTGAAATATGAACCGCAAATTTCAAGAGGAGGAATTCTCTTGTTTGTCTTCAGGAAGTGAGGTGCATTGATTTAAGAAGAAAGCTAGATAGAGGAAATGGAACACATCATATAGAGAAGAGATGTTCTATTTCCTAGTCTGTTAATTAAGATAAAATTTCTATATTGGATGGCATGACCCTTGGCCATTTAGGCAAGGGGCGGGGTTTCAATCCTACAGGGCATCTGCCCTTGCATTGACCCTTGATTACAGTAATACTCAGTCCCAAAAGTAGAGGTAGAGGGCTTGGTGTAGTGGGTGGATAGAGGTAGAGGGCAGGGAGTAACCCTCCAACCATTAAAGAAAAATATAGAGAGGAGTCAAGACAGCACACAAAGATGAGCTTAACAGCTTTCATCTTTAGTGCAGATTTTGTTAATATAAATGTAGATTTTTCTTATGACTTTTCTTGTTTTATCTAGCAAAT
Source organism: Phoenix dactylifera (assembly GCF_009389715.1). Lineage (NCBI taxonomy): Eukaryota > Viridiplantae > Streptophyta > Magnoliopsida > Arecales > Arecaceae > Phoenix > Phoenix dactylifera. The sequence goes on along the minus strand of NW_024067762.1, from coordinate 160,945 downwards.
TAGCCTGAGCCTAGTGAAATTAATCAAGTAATAGCTAAAAAGTACATTCACCAAAAAAAAATAACTAGAATGTACAAAGGGACAAAAAAGAAAAGGGAAAAGATCAAAATGAGAAGAGTGAACAGGTCCCCAGAGACAAGAAACAAATAGAAAAACTATATATGCAAAACCTTTTTTATAACAGAGAAGAGCAAAAATGTGCTTTCCAACCAAATAATGCAGTAATGAGTACAACTCCCATCCTGGTCAAGTAGCTAGCAATGTGATCAATGGCTTCATTACTTTGAGAGCATGTATTCCACAAGTAGGACCATTCCAATATATATTAAATACTCTGCAATTGAGATTTTATGAAACCATGAAAAACTCATAGTTGGAATAAAATATCATGGTCTAAATATGTGCATGGACTAGTAATATAATGAACGCTTGTTTCCAATACTTACAATCACAAAGCAATCCTGTTTTTTTCCAATCTGTCCTGGAAAAAAATACGCATGAACTAGCTTATTCTACACAGCTTTCCCTTCTGTGGGCCACCAACTCACGCTACTATATATTGATGGGACTGTGTGTGGACCTTTTAAACAAAGATGAGTCATTAGTTAACAAAATGTGGGGCCCAAATTTTGATATGCCGCTGAGTCATCGTAGTTGTCCTATTTGAATGGTCAAACGCGTTGCTGTCCGCCTTTTTCATAAAGGAAACGTTCACATGCTCTTTTCTTTATATCAATTTAAAAACAACGAGCAAAGAATCTTGGACACGCAAATAGAGTTTGCATTGGAGCATTTGAATTAGATAACAATAACCCACCATGAAGAAGGAGAGAACAGCTCCAAGATTTTGGTTCTTTCAATCATGCATTTTGAATTTGGCAAAAAGATACATCCTTATGATCTTATTTTATGGCAGACTTCAAAGTTCCAAAATGGGTCATCTCCGAAATCGATGAACTTCACTAAGCTTTTTTATGAAAAGGAAAGGAAAAAAGGCTATCTTGTCGGCTAGAACTTCATTCAAAGCTAAGGGGAAAGTTGGATTAGGGATAACAAAAACTCGATGATTTTATTAGTTTTTTGTTATCCAAGTAGACATATAAGTTCTTAGCTAACGAAGAAGCAGGTTGTTTGAATAAGTTGTTATTCTCATGGAAGAATAGGATCTAGATTTAGGTGTCTTGGCTTTTTTGGCTTTCACTTCTTGATTTGGAGAGAGATTTGTAAATCGCTTGGCCCGTTTTAGAACATAGTCACTTTTAGAGTTTAGAAGGGGACTCGCTTTTGCGAGAATTCATGGGTAGAGAACATACTATTAAAGCAACTTCACAAAACTTTAATTCAACCTTCTGAATTACTAGAGCCAGATAAGGCTCTCGAGTGATAATCACAAACCCTTGTTGAACCTAATAGTGAACAAGTGCTTCTCTGATACAGCATACAGAGGATGTCATGTGAAAGAAGGTTGGCTGGTTATGCAAGGATCTCTTACATTCGTCTGGTTAGAGTTTTGTATAAAAATTATAAGGTTATACTGGATAAAAGTTTAAGCACTTGATAGGCTTAACATTTCTTATCGATGGATTTCCAACGTGGGACTGAAAAAAGAAAGTAGTTTAAAGTTTTTGAAATAACAAAAAAAAGAGAAGGGGATAAGGATCCTTTTAAAAATTAATTCTTTTAAAATAGAAATTTTTCAAAATTTCCAACATATTTAACAAGTTTTAATGTGTAATATTTTTCTTTTAAATTTGTAACAGGCAAATGAATGAGATTTTAAAAATATAAAATCGAAATCGTTCTACTTTAATGACAGAAGTTTTAAAATTGAATTTTGTAACTGGTCAATAAGTGAGATAAAAAGCTAAAATCATTCTGCTTTACTGTAATAATTGATACTAAATGGCTTCAAAAAATATATTAAGAGGATGTGTGTATTAGAAAATGAAAGAGATTAGGACATGGAAAAGAAAGACTAAAAAAATAAAAACTTGAAGACTGAATGGTAGATATTGAGAGGAGAAATAAATGGCTTTTAAGAAGAGAATATTGAAGGAAACAAAATAGGTTTTAAATGCGAAAGCGTGCATTAAGAAATGAAAGATATTATGAAATGGAAAAGAAAGATTGAAGAAAATACAAACTTGAAGAATGGATGGTGGAATATGAGAGAAGAGAAATAAATGGCTTGATGATACCTAAATACAATTCATTTGTCAACAGAGAGAAGGGTATTTTAGGAATAACAGAGATATTAAATTATCATTTGATGATCACGTAGTAGCATTTTTCTAATAGAGATAGATGACCGAGTCACATTGATACAAAAAAATAACTTTTAGAAGTTAATTAAAAATTATTAAACTTTTAAGATCAATGTGATTTCTCGTCCAAATCTGAAAGGATGTTGTTGTATTTTCTCTAAATTACATTGTTTCATCGTCGTAAATATGTACCATTTTGCAAAAGAATATTTTGTTGCAAAGTCGATAATTAAAAGATTTTTATATGCAAAGTCCACTAAAAGAAATAAAGTATGCTTGGTTTGGAATAAGAAAATCAGAAACATCAAAAACTATATTTATTAAAATAATTATATCTTAAATTATTCTAATTTTATTCAGCTATAATTTTTGAAATTATTATCGAGTGCAAGTATTTTTCTCCATAAAAATTAATACTAAATATAAATAATGTCATCATGTGAAAGAATAGTTCACTTCACGTACATCTTTCATGAAATAAGAGTATGCCATAACCTATGACTGCTGTAATTCATTCCCTTACTGAATATTGATAGGCAACCATCTTTTCATAAAATTAAAAAAAAAAGTAAAGCATAACATAGAAATAATTATATTTGTCAAACTTGTACGCTAAAGCCAGCCAAAATTATTTCATGAAAAATACCATTTTTACAATCATAAAGCTCCTTCCTAACCTTCCGTTTGAGTAATCATGTGAAATGCCACGTACACGTGAATATTGTGGTGACTTCACGTTGCTCAAATACACCACCTTGTGACGTGGCCGCAAGAACTCATGCACTCTACGTACAAGGCACAATCTAGTGGTGGAGAAAGAGTCTTCAAGCAAAGTTGGAACAGCTTTGTGTGTGGGTCCCACCCGACACAGACATGGAGGCCACGTAGGCCAAGTGAAAATCTTGGATATTTTATCTTATTCAGAGGAGGGGGGGCGGGGGGGAGATGATGGGCGAGAAATTAGACTTCGCATCACCGTCAAGGCCGACGGCTCTCCGACAGCGATATCTTTTATTTTTTATTTCCGGCAAACACCACGTGCCGCACATGTGTGGCCACAATTTTTTTTGGGGTACACAAAGAATAATGTATTCAAAGTTGTAACCTTCTAATCGGAACCAAATTAGGGACCATTTTGTATATTTATGACCAGGTCTTTTAAGCATACAAGTATATTTAAGGTTTAAATTTATAAAATGGTCCAATAGGGCTTATCCTTCTCTTTAACTGTAATTCTATATCTCCATGACCATGACCATTGCTGCAGCTAAAGTAATAATTTATGATCCGACCCATCAATCGACCCACAAATGATCTATTTTAAGTAGATTTAGATTTGACATAAACGGATTTAGACCATAAATGGATCGGCTCGTTTTAGACCTATTTATTAAAAAGATTAGGTTTATGTTTGGACTTTGATCCATTTAATCTATTTTAATTTGTTTAATAATTGAGTCGGGTCACGCCCCGACCCATTTAACTTGTTTAAAATCTCTTTAACTTATTTAAAACCTGCTTGACCTGTTTCTGACCTGTTTAACCCGACTTGGTTAACCTATTTAAATCCATTTAATCTGTTAAAAATCCAATTAACCTGACTTGCCCTGTTTAATAAATAAGTTATATGGATCAGATCAGTTTACCTATTTAATAAATTAGTCGGATTCAGATCTAAAATTTTGATTTCTTTAATAAATAGGTAGGATTTGAGCTGATGAATTTTTGATCTGAACTGCGTCTGATCCGACCCGTCTCAAACTTGACCGGATCCAATTGCCACCTCTAGGTGCAGCAAGTCCTTTTTTTTTTTTCTATTACAAGTCTACTTAAGATTTAAATTTATGGAAAAGTTCCCTAAGCCTTATCTAGTCTTTTGAATCAGTTTTAGTTTTGATAGTGGAATATTGACCTCACCCGCACTATAATTATCTACTCCCAGTATTTTAGAATACATCATCACGAGTCAAATCTAAAATCTCTAGTTGCTAAACAACAAGGTAGGACAATCGAAGCAACCAATGTTCATACTTATATTGGCTTGGTTCAACGTTGATTTATAATCTAGAGATAAACTTTACAAAGTTTCACTATGAATGGAGGACTCTAACTTGGAACATATACTTATATTGAAGTAATGAATATTATTGTGAGACAAAATTAATTTGAAATAGAACAAAATAGCATTTTTAATGGAATGAAGTCATGGCCAATTTAGAAACAAGTTAAGTTGAAAAGCAATATATAAGGCAAATTTGTTAGAAAGAATATAAACTATCTTTGACATGAAATATAGTTTAGAGTTAGAAAGAGAAAACCTGATAACTAGCGACAATTAAGTAATTTGAATGGCTAACACAAACTAACAGAGGTGCGATGGACCTATATAGCTAAAAATAGATTACTTGAAAAATAGGCAACAATCATGGGAAGAATCGTGTGCATACGGAATTGGAAATTTTTCAATGAAAATCAACTTTTCTTGAAAGATGGGAGAACTTTTTTTATATATATAAATGCATCCATTTGAGTAAAGAGACATGATTCTTATGATGATAAAGTTCAAAGTGGGTCATTTTTTTAAAAAGAAATTACAAATCCAAAACCGAAGCATTTTTGAAAACTATATTTTTAATAAAAAATACTTTTAATATTTGATTGTTAGGTTTCATTAAAATGAGATTATATTAAATATATAAATGATTAATTTATGAAAAGGAATGAAGTAATAAGAAAGGACTTGATATCTCAACATAGGAAGAAGGAATGTCGCAAAGAAAGCAATCTTTCTTAGAGCACCTACATTATGCTTGTTGAATTATGCAAGTAAATAAGATGAACAAATAATTTATTTACTTTTTGCTAACACTGTAGAGGTAAAAGTCAACAATGAAAAGGTGATTTTGCAATAGGAGAAACATCTAATTATCCAAATTGAAAAGAATATTTTTATTTTTTTAAGCAAATGATCTATGTTAAATTTTATAAAGGGATCCTGCTAACTATTCAGATATGTATCACTACTTAACTTTTAACACTTGTACTTTTTGATATGTATCACATGGGCTATTATTGTTGTACGTGGTAATTATGTTCTTTTTACTGCTTTTATATTTTAGATAATTGTTTTGCTTTTCCATATTCTGGATAGTGGCAAAATAGACGTAAATGCTCAGTTTTAATACTCGATGGCTTGTGCTACGTGGACCACTATGCATGACAATCATTTCTCTTCTACTACTATCATATTCTAGATAACACTGTTGTTTATCTATGTATTGAGTAGTGATAACTTCTGCTTAGCCACTCCTTAGTTCCACTCTATAAGAGGTCTCATCCTAGGTTGATAACTTTCGCTTTTTCAATCTACACTGCAGTCACTCAGCCTGCATCCTTGATGCATCGGGCTGCACCTTCCCTATGTATCGGCTTTCAGATCACAATTAGTGATTTTGATATGATGTAAATAATACCTTAATGCATGTAATGTTGCTATCTTTACTATACTTAAAAAATGTGATATCCTCCTGATGTATTTCAACTAACTTGACTAATCCAGTTCAAAAGCTAAACCTAAACTGGCCATTTTATAAACGGGTCAATTTTAGTTAACCTATTTCAAAATTGAATTGAAAAACTCCTAACCTATATTTATTTATTTGGAGCGGGTTCATGCAAGTTTGTTGGTCTGCTCAAGTTTTGCCATCCCTATTTATCATTATGCCTGCACTACGGTGGCAATAAGTTATTAATGTTCCTTCCTGTTTGCTTAAAAGTGCCCATGGCGTGGTGTTTTCCATGTGCGCAAGTAGGAAGAAGACTAAAAACTTATAAAAATATGTTAAGGGGGTTATTTGTAAAATCCTTTTTTTATCCCATTTGTAAACACCCACCCTCTCTCTCTCTCTCTCTCTCGATAATTCTACTGTTTCTCCGTTTCAAGGGATGTTATTTGTACCTACAGTTGAAACCATCCATTATCCCTCCTCTCCTAGCTGTTGCTTCTGCTTCCCCACTTTTCTACTCCTATTTGTCCCCCAAGAAACTCCTGATTTCTTCCATTAAACCTACCAAATCCTCCATCTGGTTGAAGCTCGAACTCTGGTTTGCAGATATGTGAAGGAGAAGAACTCTCTTTGCCATATCTCCTTTATTTTGTTTTAATATTCGCTTAAATCCCAACAACCTCTTGTCCTTCTGTCTTGCCTCTATTAATATCTAGGTAGTCACCTCCCAAAAGGCCTCTCCTTTTTATTCGAGGAGTGCGAAAATCCTTCCAAAGCTCAAAGAAGGAGGAAAGGATCCGACTTGGGCCCTTTCCTCCCCTCTTTCGAATCGAAGGAGCTCCAAAAGAATCGAAAGATCTAATCTTTGCTCAATATTTGGTGCCCTCCACTCCGAGAACCAATGATTACGCTCCAGGGGAAGCTGCGGTCGTTCCTGAACAACCGATGGCTGGTGTTTGTGGCGGCAATGTGGATGCAGTCCTGCGCCGGCATCGGCTACTTGTTCGGGAGTATCTCGCCGGTGATCAAGAGCTCTCTCGGCTACAACCAGCGGCAGCTCGCCAGCCTCGGCGTGGCCAAGGACCTCGGCGACAGCCTCGGGTTCCTTGCCGGCACCCTCTGTGAGATCCTGCCCCTCTGGGCGGCGCTGCTCATGGGGGCGTTGCAGAATTTGATCGGTTATGGATGGGTTTGGCTCATCGTCACTGGGAGAGTTCCTGTTTTGCCTCTCTGGGTGGTGAGTGGAAATGGATGATTTTTATATCCATTAACTATTTAAATGGTTTCTCATTCAGTCTTCATATTTTGGTTGCTACTTATTTTCTTTTACTGCAATTTTCCACCTTAAGTAAAATTTGTGTTATTGGATTCGATGGAATTCTCCTGATAGATTGATATGCTCTTTTTGTGCACATGAATATGAGGAGTTATGATTTTCTTCTGGGTAAATTAATATTTACTTCGGTTATTTGTTGGATGCTCTGCTATTGGAAAGTGTTTGTTCTTTTCCTTTTTTTAATTGAATTTGAGTAAAGTAATTTGATTTTTCTCATGTGGTATAATGTTGCTCATCAATTAATGGAAGTGGCAGCTTTTCTTAATGATCTTTTAATCTGTTGAATTGTGCATTGTTAATTGTTGTATTACATTAGCATCTTTCTTAGATTTTATTTTTTCTCTTCTCAAGAAAGAATAGAAATTTCATTTTTTGGACTTCCGAGTAGTTTCTATATATCTTAATATGGTTTTGGCACTTGCAGATTTTCCCCGTAGATAGAATTATTTCTTTATGACCTTTCTTTTGTTTCAATTAGTGGGGCTTTGTCTGGGTAAATAAATTCTGGTCTTGATTTAAAAATTCTTTAATTTTTTTCCAAAAATAGAAAGCTGATTCAAATTGGGAAGCTGCAATGCAGTGTGGTGCTAAAAAAAATTAGTTTAAGGTTGAATGCCGATTTGTTGTCATTGGCTATTTGACGACTTTTATTGAGCTACATAAGAAAGAAATTTTGTGATGTGCATGGATACCAAAAGGCAAAGACATTCACTGGTTTTGAATTTGTTTTAATTGTAATATGGAAGTCTTTTTCCACTATTTTTCATGTTTATATTCTTATTTCTTAAGGAAAAAGGGTTTGCATTCTTTCTGGTCCCCCCCCCCATATGTTCATATAGACACTGAAATTTTCTCTGCTATGATTGGTGCTGTTCCGTTTAATTTTTTATTTTCTTTTTTGGTACATCTGGATAATCTTTCATCAATAGTTGTTTTCCATAAGGTTTTCACCTATAACTAAGTTTCTTAGTTGAGCCTAACCAATTTTTTTGCTTTCAATATTGTTGAATGTTGTAGATTTGCTGGAGAAATTGGTCTATTATTGCATTTTTTGCCTCTTGTGTCCCCATAATTTTTTGCTGTTTGAAAGTTCTGTGCCAAAGAAATTTTTATATGATTGGTTCAGTTGCTTGTTGAAGTAACTCCATCCTGCAATTTACTTGTCCTGTTTGCTCCCTTTTTGATATTTAGAAAGTATTTTGTCCATTTTCTATTCTAGTGGTGATTGGTAATTTGTATCAAAATAGATATGGAATGAAAAATTTGATCCAACCTAGTGGCAAAGAAACATCGGAAAATCACTATTTTGGAATTTAACCAAAGCATAAACTATATAGAGATATAAGAGGTTGTTTCTATTAGATTTTGAGCTAGCCACATGGAAATGGTAATAAATCCAGTGCAATGTATGGTCATTGTGTAATAATCCAGAACCTCACCCAAAAAAGCTAGCTGGAAGTTATTATTTGGGTTTTTTGATCTTATATAAGTACCCAAGATTTACCTAGCGAATAATCAATGTGAGACTAAACACACGCCCGCATGGGTTCTTACATACTTTTTCTATTTAAGCCCTAACGTCTTCGTCAGAATAAGAGTTTAAATTCATTCAAATTTAATCACAAGCATCACGATCAGCCCATGATCGGCTTCAATGGATCCGTGCTACAGTGTTTCCTATTCCACATAGGTTATGGGTCAGACTCGCTTTGATATTATTGTAACAACCCAGGACCAAACCCAAAAAAGCTAGCCGAAAGTTATTATTTGGATTTTTTGATCCTATATAAGTATCCAAGATCTACTCAGCGAATAATCAATGTCGGACTAAACACACACGCCCGCACGGGCTCTCACATAATTATTGTGTTTAGTCAGTCTTTGGTAGAGGTAAGAATTTCTATACTTGATCATCAATATATATAACATGTTTGTTAATCTATACCGTTGGTTTTGCATCATGAGATTTGCATTGCGAGATTTATATTGATGGATTTGGTTTGGTATGAGATGGTATGTTTTATATGATTTCTAGTACGAACATACTTGTACAATCATTATATGTATTAGATATTGAAAACATGATTAGATGAACAATAATACCTGAAATTTATGAAAAATACATTGTGTAAATAGAAAGTGATTTGATAAAAATAACATGCAAACCAAACAAATAAGATATAGTTTGGACTAACCTCGTCATGGGATAGCCTCTAGGAGCTTACGCATGGGACGACCTTCACGGGCTTACGCATGGGATGGCCTCCTCGGGCTTATGCGTGGGATGGCCTCCACGAGCTTATGCATAGGATGGCTTTCGCGGGATTACACGTGGGATAGCCTAGCTTATGCGTGGGATAGCCTCCACGGGCTTACGCATAAAATTTTGTTTAGTAGTTTGGATTGGGTCGTGATCTTGGTTAGTCCAAAGGCGGAAAAATTATTGTTATGGAACCTGAAATTGGGATAATGAGAAATAGTTGATGAGACACATAAAACCAATACTGAATAAAAGGTTTTATTGGTATGTCGTGATTTGTCTCTTTTGATAAGCTGGATATTTAATGCATGTGTATCCAAATATTTGTTGGTTTAATTGAGTTATATTGGATGTTTGAAAAAAAGTTTAATAATTTATATTTTCATTTTGGTGTCGCTTATTACTATTTTCATTTGTAACAATCTAGGACCTCACCCAAAAAAGCTAGACAAAAGTTATTATTTGGATTCCTTGATCCTATATAAGTACCCAAAATCTACCCAGTGAATAATCAATGTGGGACTAAACACACGTCCGTACGGATCCTCACATACCTTTTCTATTTAAATCCTGACATTCTCGTCAGATTAAGGGTTTAAATCCATTCAAATCTAATTATAAGCATTACGATCGGCCCGTAGTTAGCCCCAATGAATCCGTGCTGCAGTGTCTCCTAGTCCATACAGGCTATGGGCCGGGTCCGCTCTGATACCATTTGTAACAACTCAGGATCTTACTCAAAAAAGCTAGCCGGAAGTTATTATTTGCGTTCGTTGATCCTGTATAAGTATCCAAAATCTACCCAGCGAATAATCTATGTGGGACTAAACACACGCTCGTATGGGTCCTTACACATTGCATATTGAAGCATGAAAGAAATCTTCATTAGACAAAACTTCCTATTTATATGTATTTCAGTGGTGCAGAACATAATAATAAGATTAACAAAGAATGAATGTGATCTTAAAGAGGATATTGGGTGGGGAGTGTGGAAAAATTCAGTAATGTTGGAATAATTGTATATTCCGGAGCTTAAGTGTTGCACTGAGAAGTGATATAATTTGTGGTTGGTTATGGTAGTCATAATTTGCCATATGCTTTTGTTTTTATCTGATTCTTCTGAAATGGTAGGCATGATCAAATCTTTCTTTGTTTGTCCATCAAATTCTTGCTTCATCTCTTAAGCTAAAATCCTCCAACCTCAGGGAGCCACTCTGACTCTTGGGACGTGATAATTGACAGAAAACTGATAGATGGTCCCATAAGTATGTTTTCTTCTCTTTATGCCCTAGTTGGCTTTGTCAGAATGGTTGATTGTATGACTTAAATGGGGAAGTTCTGTAGAGAAGATAAAAGAGCCTGGTGTTGTTTGGTAGTGTTATGCAGAGAAGTTAGATATAGAGTTAGTAGTGCAAACAGAGGAAACACACAGAGTCATGGATTTATGTGGTTCAAAATATGGTCTACATCCATGGGTGGAGAGGATCAGAGAAAGCTTATAAACATTTGAAGAGTACAAAGGAGGAGAGAATCCCCAATATAAAGCTCTCAATTTTCCTAGCACATGAAAGCCCCAAAACAAGAGATAGTCAGCAAACCCTAGACAAAAATATACATGCATGGAGAGGCCCTTTTAGTAGTGTAGCTCTAATACATAATAAAATGAAACATGTAACTTGACTAAGGAGGGTTCCATGAAGGTGCAAATCTTGAATGAAGTTTTATATTCAACCCATAATGTAACTTTAAAATTTATTTAAAGTTTTCAAAATAAAAAAGGGCCCCCTGGGGCTTTTTTCGAATGAAATAGGGGAACAGGACGGCAGAGCCCTTCCTCTGCCCCTCCCCGGCCCTTCTCCGGCCTCCTTTGGCCATCACCCTCCCTCTCCCTCTTTCTCCCCCCCTTCCTCCCTCTCCCGCCCTTCCTCTCTCTCTCTATCTCTCTTTCCTCTCTATCCTTCTCCCTCTCCCTCACTCTCCCCTTGCTTTACTGTGTCGGTACGAGTCTGGCATGGAACAGCACAGTATCTTATCGAACTGTGCCACCAGACAACCGGTACCGGCACATCAATCCTTGGATAATCCATATTGTACTTATAGTCCTGCTGTCATGCATAACCTGATTCACTTACTATGGAATTATTTGCGCTGACGATCGAGTTGCAGTTCATGTATCTATTACATTTCATGAATTTCATAAAATACATTGTTGAGTGTCTTCTTCATGGTAGAACTAGGCCACTTGGCCAACAGCCAGAATCATTTACTCCAAGTACTTGAAGCACTCTCGATTTTTTCAGATTCTTCTTAGCTGAAAGATTCTGTGTTGTATTGCTGATTTGGTGGATATTATTGCTATTCATTATTAATCTTAAGGATATTGTTTGAGAAATCAATATTCCGTCTAGTTTTTGTATAAGCTTGCATCACCAAGTCTTGTCTGCTCTATATCAATTACCATTTATTGAACAATACTATTACTGCCTTCATTTGATTCCTAGCCCTGCAACAGCGATTGTTTTTCCTTTTTGTGCATTGTCGGGATTATGGACTAGATTATTTGCTGTTCTGCATGGACCTTTCATGTGTGTTGCTGATAATGAGACAATAAGCTATATGATCATCTGCATATTTGGTGATGGAACAACAATCATCATTTATACTGATTATATACATCAAGTACTCTCTCTCTTTTTGCTAATTGTATTGAGGACTCTCTTCAGTATATGTACTGTTGATTTTGTTTCTAAAGCTCTTTCTGCATATCATCATTCCATTGCCCCTCCTGTAACAACTTTTTTCTGAGAAGACACCCTTGAAACAATTTGTGTCCCATTTTCTTGTCATAATCCATGCTTAATGTTGCCAATTTAGCTCATGCTTGCGACCTGTATATCTCTGTCTGAAAACTTGTCTATATATTGCTAAAACAACTCATTCAACAAAATCTTGCTTAACATAAGGTCGTTGGCTCGTTGGTTTTTCACTCATGTTAACATAGGTTGGTCTGTACATATGGATGCTTCTTGGGCAAGTAGTTAGTTTCTATTTTCCTTATCAACTGTGATATCTCTCAGTCCTTTTCTTTCCCCGCAAGTCCTTGGAGCTAAATATGGATATTTTCTTGTGTGTCAATAAAGTTCTAGTTTGGTTGTCTTTATATTCAGAATTTAATACCTTTCCTGTTACTTGTATCTTAGAGTTATTTATTATGGACTCCTTCAGAAAAATTCATGAAGTTTATTGCACTTATATCTTTTAAATATATTAGCCTTTCTATGTTTGTTGACTTTATAATGAGCTATTTAGTTGACAAAGGCATTCTCCATCAGAAACTGTATCTCTCAAACCTCCAAATGCTACTTAGGATTTGTGTTCGTTTTGGAGTCTGGCAGTTCCTCTTCCTCATGTATTCATCTTGAGCTCTATTTGGTTTGTTGATGTTAAGTTGATGCATCTTTTGCAGATGTGCATTCTTATCTTTGTCGGCAATAATGGAGAAACCTACTTCAACACAGCTGCACTGGTTTCATGCGTGCAGAACTTCCCCAAGAGCCGGGGACCTGTAGTGGGTATCCTAAAGGGATTTGCTGGTCTAAGTGGTGCTATTTTGACTCAAATTTACGCCATGATTCATAAACCAGATCATGCAGCTCTCATCTTTATGGTTGCAGTTGGACCTACGATGGTAGTCATTGCTTTGATGTTCATAATCAGGCCTGTTGGAGGCCATAGACAAGTGCGACCTTTGGATAACTCCAGTTTTGTGTTTGTTTACAGTGTGTGCTTGCTCCTGGCTGCTTATTTGATGGGTGTCATGCTTCTTGAAGATTTAGTTGGCTTGAGTGAAACTGTGACTACCTTGTGCACAGTGGTGTTATTCTTTCTTCTGCTAGTTCCAATTGTAATACCTTTGCTATTAACATGCTATTTCGATGACATTTGTCCTGCTCAAGAGTCTCTTTTACCTGTGCCTCAGAAAGAAGAGACAGGTAAATCAAGAGAATCTACAGAACAACATGAGGTTATTTTGAGTGAGGTTGAAGATGAAAAGCCCAAGGAAGTTGACTTACTTCCTGCATCAGAGAGGCAGAAGAGAATTGCACAGTTGCAAGCAAGACTGTTTCAAGCTGCAGCTGTAGGAGCTGTGAGGGTGAAAAGGAGGAGAGGTCCTCATAGAGGAGAAGATTTCACCCTGATGCAGGCACTAATTAAGGCAGATTTTTGGCTTCTTTTTTTCTCTCTACTGTTGGGATCAGGGTCCGGTTTAGCAGTGATTGACAATTTGGGTCAAATGAGCCAATCTTTGGGTTACAGTGAGACTCATATTTTCGTATCCATGATTAGCATTTGGAACTTTCTTGGCCGCATCGGTGGAGGCTATATTTCTGAGATTATTGCAAGGTATGATTGTCACTTCACCAAATTAGGCCAGATATATGAACTCTGAGTGTATCGTAGGATGTTTCCATAATCATAAAACATAGCTTGTTCCAGCATTTTTAAATCAACCTGCATTAACATAAAGATGAATTATTGTTTGTTTTACAAAAAGACTGAAAATCCAGATTAGCTCTTGAATTGCTTGTGTCTCTAAAATACTTTTGCTTATCTACTTGCAACTCAGTTGTAAAATGTTTTAGTATTCTTTTTTGAGAAAAATATGCTAAAATGCTATGTTATTATTTGCAAAAAAGTCAATACTGAATTTTTTTGTCTTAACTTGCCAACATGAATTAACTTTACGAGCACTAGAATAAACTCAAAACTCCTTCATGGTTCCCTGCCTCCATAGCAAATGATAGAGTTGCACATCTCCTTTTCTTTCCCACCATCACGGGGGTGGGCCCAGGTCTTTGCCTGGCAATGAAATTATCAGGACCAGGCCCAGCGTAAGATGGGCTTCAATATGTCAGGCTCAAACTTGGTGCAACTTTAGTCTGGTTTGTGGGCTGAGTTGGGCTAAGAATGTCAAACATAATGGTTTTTTCAGGGTTTTTAGGATTTATTGTATATCAAATTAATTAGGAAACTAAAACAAATAACAAACATGATTCGAAAGCAGCCTGTGTTGAGGTGCACATCATTGACATTGTCCTTTTTGTAGAGTTAGTCCCTACTCTCAAGATGTAGTCATAACCCAGTACTTACTGATTTGTGTACATGTGTAATGGACGGTGCAACTTTGATCCGGCACCCTCACGATAGCCTACGTATATGAATATAGAGGAAGCAAAAAAAAAAAAAAAAAAAAACCAAGAGGAGAAAGCTGATCAAACTTCATTTCCTTTTGCAACTAATTAATGATAAGAAAATCATTGCCTTTCTTGTGAAAATCAATATCTACTTTATTAAGAGATTGAAAATTATATTGTATTTAGCCATTAAGTGTTGTTTTGGCTTTCCAAACATTCAACCCTTATTTATAGCTATCGAAGAAAAGTTTCCTACTCCAAACAGACACAAATTGGGAAAAGATAACTGCAATAAAAGGTCGAGGTTTGTGGTTGGATAGAAGTAGGTGATCAATTAAAGTCTAATGGTTAAGAAAGCCTTTCAAAAGTAGCATCTCTTCTGTATAGGAGGTGACCACTGGATAGACCTGAGCATTTGCTTGGTCAGGTCGGGTTTAGGTCTAGTATCGAATATGCCAGGCTTGATCTCACCCTGACCCAGCCTGAAGCCTGGAATTTGGAGCCCAGGCCTGGCCAAGGTCAACTTATAGAAGCCCCGGCCTAATCCATCTAATCAGAGGAAAGTGAAACTAGGTCGCTTGACTCGAGGAAAGTCGAACTAGACCTGGCTTGTCCTGACCAGAGAAAGAAGAGGCTGATTAGGGGATGGGGGTAAAGAGAGAGGAGGCCAGGTGGGGGATGGGGAGGGAGGAATTGATAAGATAATATAATATAGTGTACATTATATATGTTGAAAAGATTTATATAAGCTATAAAAGATATATAAAATGATTATATTATACCTCCACTCGGGCCAGGTTAAACAATGCGAAGCTCAAGCCCAAGCCCAGCCAGATTTTATATCAGGCCTAAAATACCTGCCTAGGACTTGCTCTAATGGGCTGAGAACCCTAGTCCGAGTCTGGAAAAAATCAGCCTGGGTGGGCTGGTCCTTTCTTGTTGCACAAGTATACCATTGGAAACCTAAAAGAGGTTTTGAAGTTTGAACATTGTTAACATAAAACAACTTAAATTAAATTGGTTGAAAAGCAATATGGTCAAATAGTTCTTTTTTTAATTTCTATTTAGAAATTTTAAAATTGTAGAAAGTGAAAGCTGAAAGGAGGAATGCTGGTCAGCACTAGGTGAAGGTTTGAGCTTGAAAGGAACCTTCACTCACTCATGCTGAATGACCTAAAACTCTTATAATTTTTCTTGTAATTTTTAACATTCTGAATATTGAGACTCAACATAAAGCCTGCTCAACTCATAATTGATAGTTTTCCTGGTGTCTTTTCCAGAGAACATGCATATCCAAGGCCAGTGGCTTTGGCAGTGGCTCAGGTTTTAATGGCATTTGGACACTTCCTCTTTGCAATGGGTTGGCCTGGAACAATATACATTGCAACATTGCTGATTGGACTTGGATATGGATTTCATTGGGCTATTGTGCCAGCTGCTGCCTCTGAGTTGTTTGGCTTGAAAAGTTTTGGAGCCTTGTACAATTTCCTCACAGTGGCTAACCCTGCTGGTTCATTGGTATTCTCGGGTCTAATTGCTAGTGGTATTTATGATCAAGAAGCTGAAAAACAAGCACACATGCACCATAACACAAGATCCACATTTTGGAGAATGCTTTTGGGAGTACAACTTCATGATGAAGAGCCACTAAAATGTGAGGGGGCTGTATGTTTTTTCCTTTCTTCCTTGATAATGTCAGGATTTTGCATAGTTGCAGTTATCTTGAGCATGATCCTTGTTTATAGGACCAAGATCGTCTATGCTCACCTCTATCAGAAACCTCTCACATGAGCTCTCTTTATTGTGAAGCACGCAATCTCGTGTTTGAGATTATGATTTTTCTATATTGGCAATGATTGAAAACTTATATATGGAAGTAACTATTTCTTCAGCCCAAGCTCATATGTTTGGGGGCCTTCGTTCAGTGAATATTATCTTGAAGAAGAGATCAATTGAGACTACAATGTGACCTTCTCTATTGCTTTTCATCCATTATTCTACAAAGTCCTGAGGTTTAATCCAATTTATGTATTATTAGTTCTTTTTGATGCTATGGAGCCAGTACCTCCACATGTAAGGTCTCTGTTTTTCAGTGTTTGGGATTATTTGTTCATGTGTAACCTGTGCTACAGCTTTTGAGTGGAACATGAATCATTTAATATTCTTTTCTGCATCTTATGCTTAGGCTTTTGCCTATCAAGTATATTTGATATATCTGATCAAACTTTCTGAATGCATTAGAAGATTTCCAGGTTTATTGTGCTCAGTTTAATGGGGGTAGGAGCAGCCATTGCTAATTTTATCTTACGGCGACTAATATTGGTTATCAGGATCATACAGACAGTAATCACTATTGACTCACTCCACTTGAGTGATAATTCTGGCTTGCTGAGTGTTGAGTCATAAGATCACCAACCGTTGCTGCCATCAATTCCCCAAGCCGATCAAGTCCATTTGTTTGAAGAAAGTAGAATCATTATATGGTAAAGTCATGTCAACATTGATATACTTTTGTCCCTTGGTCAATTTGATCCTCCTTCATAAGTTAGATGCTAGCTATAAAGATCATAAGTGTCATGTTCCACTACTTTTTTCTTTGATTTTCCTTGATCAGCTTGCATTATAAAGGCGATCGAATGCAATGATAACTGCAATTCGAAATGGCACGCCTTCCTGTTTTCCTCTCTGGCATTCAACCAGAATTTTTCAGAATGTTGTATTATCTGGGAGCATCCTTCAATGAGACTAGCTATCTCAACTCTCATTTGTTATTGATGCTTGCTAACTAGAAAATACACGATGTCACGAGTGCTATGGAATAACCGAACTTGAATCATAAACATGCTCGATAATATTTCTGAATGAAATTTCTTTGAAATAAAACATAAGAAGTCAGGCAGTATGGTCAAGCAATATAAAAAAGTAAACATTGGGTGAAGAAAATTTTGTTGATCAATGTTATACTAATTTCTAAGTAGAAATGCCTATTCACCAACTAGAAGAGTTCATTAAAGTGGAATGCTCCAGCCATAGGCTTGGAAGCCGGTGCCATTATGCTTCAATGGCCTGAAAAAAATGATTTCAAGCTGGATGCTGCTATTTTATATTGCAAAACTATGTACCATGCATGTAGTGATGTAAACAAGAGCAGAAGCACATTGCAATAGAATATTTGTTGGAAGTAGGCCAGAGATCTATCATTGGACAAGGCTGGTTTTAGACTTCCACCTTCACACTTCACTATGATAGAATAAGAGCAGTCACAAAAAATGAAAACCATCTTAGTCTTCATAAAGTAGCAATAGCATTTGTTGCTTTAGTGGGCAACAAATGACAGGCAATCTCACCTGCAGTGGTTTCAAGTGCATCTGTGACACCAAGCTTGCACTTGCTAGGTTCACTTGCAATACTACTGAGTGAAGTAATTACATATGCCTATAGTAGTGGTAAAGTGGAGACTCCCATCATATGAAAATCTGCCAGTAAATGAATCTAAATTTGGACCAACTTCAGCTTGTCTTCTCAAATAAATCAACATTCAGCTCTTGAGCTACTAACACAATAAGCTTGAGGGGTTATTGTATAAACCTGCATTGTTCATTAAACTCTTCAACATGTTATCAATGTCAAGCTATTAATCCAGGCATTAAAATAACTTTCTAGTATTTTGTGTTTTAAGAAATTTGCATAATATTTTTAAACGTAAATGCAATTCAACATACTTTTTTATGTATTGCATTATATTAGAATAACTTGTGTAAAACTCATACAATATTCATCTTCATCTATTAGTACTACAAAAATGAATATCACAATGCATCACATCTTCTGCGAGAGGTAGATATAGTTAGGATAAGAACATAATGCTGCTATCTGTCGTCTCGACGACATGTGGCCTAGTAACCTTTTGAATGTATAACATGTGTCCATTTTATAACAGGATACAGAAGGTTTAGTTGATACTAGTTCATGCAGCTCGACACGTCATATATATGTAGTATGATTAATCTAGATATCTTGAAAATAAGTTATGCTAGCAACATACTACGGTTTTGTTGGTCATATCAAAAGCTTATGCTTATCACCCATTATTATCGATAGAGGAAAATTACAAAAGTATCTTAAATATATCTCATGAAGTATTTCAACTATATCTCATAAAATGATATCAACTATATTCATAAAAATATGGTGTCATGTTCTAATAGGTAAAACATTAAATTCATGCACAAATTGATAATGTATATAGAAGGCCATAATTAAGGTGCATATATCTACTAATAAAAAATAATAAATAATTTATAATGTGAAAATATAGAGACTTCTTGAAGCAAGTGAAAAAAGGGGTGGGTCCCATGCACAATAAGCTCACACATGGGCACCCCTCATGGTGGGGTGGGGCATCTTTTTGGATGGTCCACATAATTCTCCTCCAACCCAAGTTAGCCTAACCCACATAGGTGAGTACCTTAACCTCATATCCTAGGTAATCCAACCACAGCGCTAACCCTAACAATGGTGATTTAAGAACCTAAGCCTCACCTTATTCCTACATGTGTTTAGAACTTCCCTACAGTTGAACCACCTCATTGATGTGGGTCCCACATGGATATTTACTCCCAGTTATAAATTGAAAAAAAATCCCTCACATAAGATTTTGTGATATATACATTTTTCTTAGAAAGGTTTAAAGAAATGTTTATATGCAATAAATTGTATAATAATTATAATATAACCAATAACCACAAGTTGCATCCCAATAATATTATATTATATTTTAAAAAGAAGTATGCATACATTTAAAAATGAAGACAAATACATTATCATTTTTTTTGAAACTTTTTATTGCAAAATAAATTACTATATTTGGCAATAAGTGGGACCCACTCCTAGGGTTAAAAATTAACCCTAGTTAGGGTTTTTAGGGTTGGTCAGGTTTAGAAAAAATGCTTTAAAAATCAGAAGGCAAACCCCACTGTCACCACATTCCTCCCATTTCTTCTTCCTGGGGTATTTTGGTATTTGGAGAATTTCTTGTGTTTAGGCCAGAGGAGTGAGGAGGGTTTTATTTTCTTTTTTTCCCTAATTTCAGATTTGGGGGGAAAATCTTTGGAGATGGAGCTCTTCTCATGGCGGCCTGGCGATTCAAATTCCTCCGACGGTGTGGATTCTCTCTAAACAGGTAATATCTTGATCGCATCTACTTCCTTCCTGCTTTCTACGGAGTGTACTTTCGCCGCCGGCGGTGGCCGGAGAGCCGAGATCCGGCCGTCTAGGGTTTCAATGTCTTGTCTCCAGAATCTGGAATTTTTCGGTGCGTGGAGTTGTGAGTGCCTTTCGAAACTCTAAGCTCCACAGCTTGGAATCTTCTGCATGATGTTCTTTGAGCTTTTTGTCTATTTCTGAGGAGTTCACACTGCTTTCTCTTCGCTTTCCTTCCTTGTTCTTGCCTAGGTTTTCCGTTTTCTAACATTCCTGTGCTCTAAAACTCAAAATCTTTTGAAAATTTCGGTTTTGGTTCGTGGATATGACGAGGATTCGTTGATTTGCTTTTCATTTTGTAGCACCTTCGAGTTCTTTCTAGTTTCCATAATGTTAGTCGTTTCGAGTTCATGCATGCGTTATCGTAGCGATTAATTGATTAAAAAAAATTCAAACCTTGAGTATTTCGTTGGCTGGTCCTGGTTTCAGGAGCTTTAGAATTTTGATTTCATCCTCGCAGAATTAGGATTTTGATGAATTTGGGCAGGAGCTAGATTGAATTTTGATGTATTCTTCGTCTCTTTGGTACTCATAGAGATCCAATTTTTGTGCTTCTAATGAGTGTTTTTCCTATTTTGTTTTGTTTCTCAAATTAAGGTTTTGATGGCACCATTGGCACTGCTTGGTTTCATCTACTGATATCACTGCTGGTACCCTCTTCTAAGTTGAGCTCTAGTTGATTGTAAGTGGTGCATTTTTGGGAGGCAGTACTATTGTAAGCTCTAGAGCCAGAAAGAGGTTAAAGAATGGAATGCAATAAAGATGAGGCCCTTAGGGCAAAAGAGATCGCTGAAAAGAAGTTCCTAGAAAAGGACGTAGCAGGTGCGAAAAAATTTGCCTTGAAGGCGCAGAATCTCTTTCCATCACTTGAGGGCATCAGCCAGTTGATCGCAACACTAGATGTCTATCTTGCTTCAGAAGTGAAAGTTCCTGGTGAAAAGGATTGGTATGCGATTATGTGTGTCAATGCTTTAGCCGATGATGAGACACTGAAGAAACAATACAGGAAGTTAGCTCTCCAGCTTCACCCTGATAAGAACAAATCTGTTGGTGCTGAAGGTGCCTTCCAGCTTATTTCCGAGGCATGGAATGTACTATCTGATAAGACTAAGAGATTATTGTATGACCAGAAGAGAAATGTAAAAGGATTCCAGCAGAAGACTTCTCTGGGTAATAAAGATAGCAATGGCTTTTACAATTTTGCTAACAGTGCTACATCCATGGCAAGAGCTCAGAAGGGCACCTCTGGTCCAGCACCGACTGCTAATCCGCCTCCTCCTCGGCCAACAAAGCCCAATACCTTCTGGACTTCATGCAACCGTTGTAAGATGCAGTATGAGTACCTCAGAGTATACCTTAATCACAATCTCCTCTGTCCTAACTGCCGTGAGCCTTTCTTAGCTTCAGAAACTGGGTTTCCAACCAATGGACCAAACTCTTCCACTTCTTGGTCGGCTTCGCAGCAGCGTCAGCAGAATTCCAAACATAATTCTACAAGAAAAAATGTTTATGGTCCTGGGAAAAGTACCTCCACCCCAGGAATGGGAGCCAGTGGTTTCCAGCATGGAGTTGGAGTTCATCTTGATTCATACAATAACGTAAACTTCCAGTGGGGCCCATTCTCTAGAACAGCGGGGGCTGCAAGTGCGACTGCATCATCAGCTGCTGCTGCACAGGCTGCAAACGTGGTCCATCAGACATATGAGAAAGTAAGAAGAGAACGTGAAGAGGCACAAGCAGCTGCTAGAAAGGAAGAGGCTCTTCGCAGGAAGCACTATGCCTCCAAGAGGAATGCTAGTGGGTCTGGAAATCTTTATACAGGGTCAAATGACAGTGTGCCTACAAGGAAACGAAGAGGGATTGGTGAGGATGCTGGGAATGATAATGGAGGGGCCCAGACAGGACGAGTGGGTGCTTCTGAAATGGAAAGGGTTGATGGAGGCACTGGAGATTTTTTCAAATCCAGAACTAATTCCAGGCAGTTCAACTTAGCGAGGGAGTTTTCCCAACTCGATATTCGGAATATATTGATTGAGAAAACCAAGGTTACAATCCGTAAAAAGTTAGAAGAGTGGAATTCTGCTGCAGCAGCAAAAAAGGAAGAAAAAGAAAAAGCAAAGAAGAAACAAAAACTAAACGAAAATGATGAAGAAAAGATTAAGGATGTCGTTTATGGTAATGCCAATCAAGATGTCTTGGTTGACTTTGGGAGCAAGGGTAAACCAGCTACTGGCAAGAAGGATTCCTCGAATGACTTAAATGCTGATTCAGGCAAGGGGGTTGGTGAATCAGTAACAATTCATGTTCCTGATCCAGATTTTCATGATTTTGATAAAGATCGAACAGAAAAATCTATTGAAGGTGACCAGATATGGGCAACCTATGATGATGACGATGGAATGCCCCGCTTTTACGTGATGGTTCAGAAAGTCACCTCTTTGAAGCCTTTTCAAACCCGCCTGAGCTTTCTAACTTCAAGGGCCAATAGAGAATTTGGGCCGCTTAATTGGGTTGATTCAGGTTTTACCAAATCTTGTGGGGATTTTAGGGTAGGAAGGTATGAAACCAATGATACAATCAATATTTTCTCACATAGAGTTAAATTTGAGAAAGGCCCACGTGGCTTGATTAAGATTCTTCCAAGGAAAGGGGAGATCTGGGCCCTCTACAGAAACTGGTCTGCTGATTGGGATGAGAACACTCCTGATGGAGTCATCCACCAATACGACATGGTAGAGGTACTTGATGACTACAATGAGGAACAAGGTGTATCTGTCATCCCTTTGGTCAAAGTTGCTGGATTTAAAACAGTATTCTGTCGGCACGTGGACCCAAGAGAAGCAAAGAGGGTCCCTAGAGAAGAAATGTTTCGTTTCTCACATCAGGTACCTTCATATGTGCTGACAGGTGAGGAAGGTCAAAATGCACCAAAGGGTTGTCATGAGCTTGACCCAGCAGCAACTCCTTTGGAACTTCTTCAGGTAATTACAGAAACTCAAGAAGATAAGGTTATGTAATCTGTGGAAAAACCAGTCAGTTAATACTGGATTATCTAGGTCCATTTATTGACCTTCTAGCATCAATTCATACTGCAAGCATTCCTACATTCATTGGTTTTTCAGAGCTGTATAGCTTCTTCGACTTTTTTTGGCTGGTTACTGGGAATATGTGCCAGGATGAGCTGTCTATGTGCAGTCACCTGTGACAGTTTTCAATAGGTGTCTCTAACCCCAAATTTTCTCTATGATACAAAGATAGCTTAGGTTTGCATAGTTCATAGAATCCATATGGTGGAATTAAACACTGATGGCAGAGCTTGTGATGGTGTTTCTTCTGGTGATGGAGCTTTTTATGATTGGTAAGTTGACTGCTGTATTTATTGTAGCTATTCAGTTGCATTACATCGAAGCTGTATATATTTCCTCATGTATCCTATTGCTTAAATTCTTTGCACTTTTTTAAAGAGTTTCATCCTTTTGCTTTGTATGTTTAAATTTAAGTCATACTTCTTGATTTCATATACAACATCAAAGCACATTACTGACTGTAATATTTAAATTTGTTCCTTCAGTGGTTCTTTAAGGTTGTATTACTTTATTAGAATTTGTACTGTTCCTTAAATTCTCTACCATCACATTAATGGGTAGTTAAGCACGAAGGATGAGGTGAGATGTTATGAATTATTTTGTTGTAGAAGTTTTAAGGTTCCGGTCTATAACTCGGTCAACAATTTGGTCGAAACTTGTGTCGTTTATACTTTATATGGACATAGGTCTTCTGTTTGCAATAATAGCTTTTAATGCTAAAAATGGTTTACTTATTTTGTATATTGGATTGGTTGTATGTTTACAATATTTTATCTGCGCTCTATTTTGTTAAAAAGTCTAAGACTTCCCTTTCATGTTTCTCATTGATGGATAGTACTCCTTTCCTTTTGAACATTTTTCTTGGCTACCTTATGTACAAGAATGCTAGTATTTATTACCTTCTCCTCTTATTAAAATTTAATTTTACATATTCTATTGTTGTTGTTATAAAGGGGCACTTGAATTAAGCCTGCTATTACATGTGTAAACATGAAGTTCATTATCTAAGCTGAGCAGTACCTGTTTTTTCTAATTAAGGCTATTAGTTATGCTAATCTAGTTTTGGGTGCCTGCGGTGCACATTAGAAGAGGCGCAGATGGCTATGATTTACCTGTCTAATATAAAGATTCTTTTCATTCTTAATGTAACTTGATTAATGCACTTTCTTTTTGCTGTTGTACTTCTCTTGTTTCTCTCCATTTAAAAGCCAAGATGGATTTACTGATTAAAAGGTTGCAGTATTTCCAAAGATAATAGTTATTGTGTGCACATACCTGTGTAAATCTGCCCACATGCGTGCTTGCATGCTTGCCCTTTTTGGGGGCACATTTATGGCAACTAGGGAACAATGACACAAAAGAACAGAGGTATGGAGCCCGTTCTCCAATCCTGATTGGTCTCACCCTCCTTTTTTATGGATAAAATGTGTCTGCGTGCATGTATGTGAGTGCTTCCTGCACGGTTGCATGCGTCTTTTTTGGGTAAACATTTATAGGAACTAGGGCAACAATGGTTGTAAAACATGGAGCCCATTGCCCAAGCCTGGTTGGTCTCTCCATCCTGTTTCATGGGTAAACTGTGCGTGCTTATGTGTGTGCTTGCACGTGTCTTTCTTTGGGGAAACATTTAGAGGAACTAGGGTAACAAGGGACGCAAAGAATCCAAAAGAATAGATGTAGAGCCGTTATGCAATTCTGGTGGTCTCTCCCTCCTATTTTATGGTAAAATTTTAATATTTGGCTGACAATCCGATATTTTGTAAGGTGTCATCTGTTTGCTGCAATAGTCTCTTTCGCACCATCAGGCATTTATTTATGGCTTATGAATTTTCTTGGGATGGAATGTCCAACTTGGGTGGAAAACTTAGTGTGTGGAATTTGCTCGATCTCTCGCTTCCCCAATTGTATCTGTTGGATGAGTTGCACAAGAACAGAGTTGACTGACCCACGTGATGCGCCCCTCTTTCTGCATGGCTTCCTAGGCATGGAGTTGCACTAGGGTGTAGAGGCTAGACCTCAAAATTTTTACTGTAACATCAATGCTTGGCAAGAGATCTCTAGGTTGGAGCTCACAAGAATCCCTATGTATTTGCAGCTTTTTTCACTTTCAATTGTCTTGACATGCTTATTAGAATCAGCACACAGATGTGCATGTTATGACCCAAAAAGTAAAAAGGAAAGAAATTTTGTGGTCATTGTGCTCTTGAAGCCACATGGACTTCATGTATCCGTGTCCATGATCTATCTGCATGCATTAGTGTCCCATATTAGATGGGTTGGGATTTGTACTACTTGGGTATGGTAGTGGTTATGTACTTGAATATATTAGTGACGTAACAGATGTCCCATGACATGGTCATGCTTGTTGGAGTATTAGACATGACACCAAATTTTTCTATTCTTGTTCCCTCAAATTTAGTAGGAGGGTCAAATGATCAAGCACTTCTTTGTCATGTGGTTGCAAAGTAAATATGAAATGATAATCTTCATTTTCGAGGTTGACAATGCTGTTAATTGAGTTGCGGGTCTTTTAAATGTCTTAATGGCCGTTTGTGGCAAAAATGGAAAGAACGAAGCACAAGCACCGGAAGTTTCTGATATCATGGAATGATCAAGTTGATTAATCAAACTTTTATCTATATTCATTTAAAATGAAAGTTGATGAATTGCAAAATATTTGGGAGAATTGGAAGCAAGATCCGGCGAATCGGTATCGGAACCGTATGAGTTAGCGGGCGAGTCGGTACGGTACCGGTTCGGTACCATACCGACACACGGTACGCTTGGGCGTGCCGGTTTTGGGGCATGCCTTTTTTTGAGTTTTTCAAATTTAATTAATTGATAATCAATCATTTTCAACTTTTTCAATAATTTTAAGTCTAATTTGATGGTTTTTTTAATATTTTTTGATGTGTCTATGATCTCGGTTTAACTTAACTGATGCATCTTCTTGTTTTAAAATAAAATGATTGGTGAGACGTTCCATGCTACAAGAAGCAACATGAAATATCCTAAAATCAACTAGTAAGATGAAAAATATAAAATAATACAAATTATATATATTTAAAGTACAACATACATACCGATATTGTATTGATCGTGCCGTACTTTATTGGTCATACCGTACTGAACCGGTTTGCGAATTTAATAGTCGAACTGACCCGCTCCCCTACCAGGTCGGCTCGGTATGGGCCAAATTGGGCGATTCGGTCTGGTTCGGCCGACCTTGACTGGAAGGTTCTTTGCAAGTATAGGCTATGGACAATGTGCCTTCAACATTTGATTTTGGGTTATGGGATTCTAGTTTCCTACGAAAGATCTCTTGAGGGACGGGCTGGGAGAGAAATGCATGACAGGTGTTAGTTGATCACTCTACTTTTATAGTCATATATGGAAGTGGAAGGAATATTATCCTGTGCATGGACTATCATACTGCCGCTATTGCTCGGTACAAGGTGTACTGTACGGTATCGGGTGGGAACTAGTACAAAACTCAAGTTTGGATCGACACAGGCTCTGTATCGCTTTGTACCGAGATGTACCGAGATAAAAAAGTGTGAAAAATGGTTAGAGGGTTATTTTGGTTCGGAATGCGTATCGTACTATATTGATTGTACCATACTGTATTGATCATACCGTATTGAACCGGTATGATATCGATATGGTACTCGGTATCGAGATTGCGGACCTTGATCCCGTTCATATGTGATTTATTACCTGTTTACACCAAACCTTTGATATTGGACCTCATCCATGCAGCAATAAGGAATAGCTATAAGGACACATGAAATGTGAGTTAAGACAAGGAAAGTCAGTGCTCGCAATTTGGTGTCATGATTTCATGAAAGAATAAAAGATAGGTTTTATATGGTTGGCAAGAGCTTTATTACATGTCAACAACAACGTGTAGTTTATGTTGATATTTTTGGTTGCTTCATATTAGGGGTGTCAATCGGGTCAGTCAAACTAGATACGAGTTTGGTCAGATATAAGATATGATCAAAAATCTATCAATCTGAACCCGACTTATTTATAAACAAGTCAAAAGTCTATATTGTATTGAACCGGATGTTACGGGGCGTACTGAACTGGATGTTATGAGGCGTACTATACTATAATGGTTCGGCACTTGTATGCGATGGCTTACCAACACTCGATATGCTGAATCAGCCTTCATACCAAGTGTACCAACATAGTAACAAGGTAGCATTGGTATGGGGCACCAAGATGGCGTACCTGGCCATGACTTAGGCCTTATTATTTCAACTTGTAAATGGTCATGACTTTTTGTTCTTTCTAGGAGTTGCCTAAGCTATCTTCTAAACTTTTATTTTTGTACCAAAATTAGGTTATACGTGAACACTAACACCACAGACAATGTATAGTGTAGTTGGCCAAACAATCAGTTTGTAGTTAACACACATTATCTCCTTGTCTTTAGTTCATGCGATATTGTTCTGGTTACAATTAAACAATCATTTTGTCAATAAACTCAATTCATGTCTTTGGATAATATGTACTTTCCCTATATTTGCCATGAGCTTAACATTTGTATTTATTAGGATATCAATTTAATACTTGACATTTCTGTTTCATCCAGTAAATGAAACATCTTTTCTTTAAATTAGATTGATAACAAGGCAAACTTCCCATTTTTTTTTTTTTGAAACTGTTTTTTTGGCTCAGCGATGAGGGTAACTTGCTCAGTTGGTAAAGGCACTTGATGTTGATACTAGTGACCCAGGTTCAAATCCCGCCTCATCTGATTTTGCGTGGTCTTCCTCCTATACTAGATCTTTTTCATTTTAAAAAAGGAAATGAATGGAAATTGTTGTTTTAGCAATGCTTCATTCTCGCACATAGCTTTTAACACTATTTTTTGATCATTATGTTCGTCTTGCCTTGCTTCAGGAGGCAAACATGTGCCACTGGTGCTTGGAGCGAAATCCAATGACCCCATGAATGCACATTCACCCCACATGTCAATCTAGGAATGGTGTGATTTGGAGGCATTGGATTCTGCATTGGGTTTTCTGGCACCCATATGCCTCGAGCTAAACCAGTTATGATTATATGCTATCAGCATATATTGCAAAAACAATGTGCACTATGTATACTAAAGGGATGGTCAGCACACATCCATAGCTCAGAACAACCTGGCTCAACTTATCAAACCACATTAAGGTGACAGATTTAAGTTTTAGAAACAAGGAACTAGAATGCAGCATAAAAAATAGGTGAAGAAAGGGTAGATCCATTTCATATTATTTATAGGTTTAGTTGATGTGGTTGATGTATCTATTCTTTCCCCCCTTTCCCTCCTCTCTCTTGTCTCTTTGTGCCTCAAGCTTTAGCAAGTTGTCTATGCCTAATTAGTTCAAGCCCTGGTGTAATCAAAGAGGGAAGGGTAGATAATTATCCTAACGTGGGACTTTGAGCCTTAAAAAGGCTCATTCAGATGGGACTTGGAGTTGGTTTAAATTATCCCAAGCCTGAGACTCTCGACAAGCTATTTTAGGCATATTTGGATTGGGCTTCATTTTGGGCTTGGTTTGACTTGACTTATAATTTGTCCATCAATAGGTTTGGGTTTTTGAGTTGTTGCAGAATAAAACTGGATCTGGTATGATTACTAGGATTGGCCAATTACACCACGTCAAATCATGCCTTCTGTTAGTATTTTTTGGCATGAAACTATATGTAGCCTCGACAATATGTAATACAATTATTCATGAATAATTGAATATTGCTAGGAAATTCTGATTTTTTTTGGAAGGTTATATAACAATACATGGATATGTATTAATGCTTAAATGACATGCTTTGCCCTTTGAACACATAATATACTTGCATTTCTTTTATTTATTTATTTATTTAAAATCATTTATAAATACATATGGATACATTTACTGTTTTTTCAGTTATCGAGGATAAATAAGCTTTTCAAGCTTTTGACTAAGTATTGAAGACAAAATACAAAGTCCCTTGAGGATATACTAATAAATTGCTATATGAAGGTTGGTCGAAAAACTAGATTATTTTGGAAGGTTATATAACAATACATGGAAATGTATTTAATGCTTAAAGCACATGCTTTGCCTTCTGAACACATAGTGCCCTTACATTTCTATTTTCTATTTATTTAAAACCATTTATTAATATATTTATTGTCTTTGGGTTATTGAGGATAAATGAGTTTTTCAAGCTTTTGGGAAAATATTGAGGACATAATTGTTGTACACTCTTTCCGTCAAGATACGGCATACATTACTGTACCGGACAGTACGAGACGTACTGTACTATATTGGTACCGAACTAGAATATGCTAGGGGGGCGTATTGACACTCGGAACATCAAATTGGTCCCCATACTAGGCATACTGACACAATAACAGGATGGCACTAGTACGGGGATCGGTATCGAGATGGCGTACATTGCTTTCCATCCTTCCACATTGGAACTGATCCAATAATTGATGATGCACTCATCCAATTGAAGATCTAAAAGTGAAGTATGGTCAATTATTGCGATCAGTAACCTTTGAAGTAAATTTAAGTTTGATGATCATGTTAAAGTACGGGCTTGTGATAGCCTAGTATTTTGATGCATCAATGCACTTCTCCATAGAGCCAATTGGGTGCACCAAAGTTGTTGATTGAATTAGCCAAAGTTTAGGACTTGGTTGTCCTGTTGTACGATATCCTTAGGCTGGTTTCTGCCTTTAGATCTTGGAGAAGGAAGGCTGGGATGTTTGGAATTATCGAAACCAACAAGATTTGAAAGGTAAAATGTGGATTGAGGGCAAGTTGATGTGACTAGCTTTTAGGTGGGACTTCCAGATCTGAGATTTGATTTAACTATAATTCGAGATATAATTATAAATCATATAAGGGTCATATCAGGAGGTTTAATGCCTATTTCAGCTTTTGAATTCATCTTTACAAGTGTGAGAACACCCAAAACATGCTGTTACCAACATATTGAAGTGCTATGGGCTGCTATGGTTTATGATTAGTCTGGTTATTTTAAGTTATCTAGGTTCATAATATAGGTCGGGTAGTTTCTGGCTGAAGTTATAGGCAAATCATTGTGTTTTAAGTTATCCAGGATCATAACTTATATAATTTGGAATTTTGGATAGTTTCAAACTGAAACAAAACTATGTTGAATCTGCATTAAACATATTATATGATTATACCAATCCCTCAAGTAAGATACCAAATATTAATAAATCGAGCATTAACTAACAAGACAAGTACACAGGAGTATAAAATAAATTAGGTTTACCTATTCTACACCACATGCTATTGCAAGGTGAGTCCCACAAATAATAGCGGTCATCATCATTACAATGTGAGTGGAAGTATTAATAGAGATGAGGATAACCATGAGATGACTTCCTACCCATCCAAGAAGTTATGAAATATTTTATTTATTGTATATAAAACTTATTAGTTTTGCGATGTATTGTATTTACTTGTTTAGAATAACTTTGTGAAGTACTAGGACAAGGATCATTAGAATTCTTGGCCATCAAGAATTATATTTATTATGTATCGTTTTTTAACTAGAGAAAAAAAATCCATTTGGAAATTGGTATTACATAGTTATGTACTTAAAATTAAAAAAAAAAATGACAAATATATGATAGAAAACATCTAAAGAAAGCTTTAGAAAAATGCTTCTAGCAAGTTTCAATCAGTTTTTGCCAAAACTTGCTGAAGCTGGACTGATACTTGTCAGCTTTGGCTGAAACTGACCAAAACATGAGATTGGGGGTCAGTTTTGGTTTGGTCTTGGCTGAAACCGATTAGATTCAGCCAAAATGGACCAACTTTGGCCAAAAAGTAAACATTGCATTTAAAAGGTTTGTTCTGATAAGGTGTATTTTCTCAGGTTAGCTTACTGATATTTTGTTAATATTATCATATGCAAATGACAAAAGTCATTTTGAATTGAGGCTCTGGAAATTCTAGGCATCTAATGCTTGACAATGAATGTTGATTTTCAGTGTTAATGGACTCTTGAGTGAGTTCATAAAATTAAGATTCAGACACGTACAGGCCTAAACATGTGAACGTGTTAATCCTTGAAAATTCATACACTGAAAGTATTAATCATTAATTTTATAACAATGTGAAGATCGATTAAATACTGTCAAAATTCCTACATGTTTGTTTGTCTAAATGGATTATGAATTATTTCCTTGTGCTAATCTGATCCACATGCGACCTTTATGTGTGTATCATGTTCCCATTCAATTTTGTGGGAAATTTTTTAAACAATTGCAGCTAGTGCAAAATTTTAGTTTGAGAACATCACTTAAAAAGGAAAAGTCTTTTCTTGCTATTCTTGTTCTGATGTTCATATTGATAAACAGTACGATATTTTTTTTCCCTTTTTGTTATAGTATTGGTCCAAGGTATCATGTTGGTGAATACGTCAAAATAGGCAGGTAGCTGGTTAACATATCGATCACAATGATTTTAATTTGTAGCAATATGAGGGTTAATTAGGTACTAGTAGCTTTAATGTGCGTATGTGAAGGAGCACTCCTACTATAACTGTCAGAATAAAGTTTTGGTCTGCAAACATGTGTTCAATTGCCTTTTATGCAAGTAATTGACTATCTTATTCTCATCTTCAAATAATTGACAATACATGTTGCTATGCTTTTCAATCACAATGGCAAAACATGAATTGACTAGAAGGCCTGTGAACAAGATTATGTTAGAACCAGGAAAATAAAGAAGGTTTCTGCTACTGTCTAACTGGATTAAAAGGCCTACTCCATGGAACATAATAAGCACATCATGTTTCAACAAATGGAAAGGGTTCCTATTTTGAGGACTACTGTTAGTCTGTGATCTTTATAATTAATCACTTCCTTGCAAGGGCAATTTAGAATGTAGTGAATAATCGTTTTCACAATTGCATGTCTCCAAGCAGCAGTCTTTCATGGCACAAATTTCCGACTAATTTGAAATAGGTCCTTTCCATTCTTCTTAACTGGTCTTAATATTCTCACTGTAAATCTCTTAGCAGCACCGGTACCTTCCTACAATGAGAACCCTAGAAGAAACAGATAGACTTTCACAACTTATTTGAAAAGTTGAATTATTAATACAGAAATTGTAAATTATCTCTTCATGATCTCTCCAAATGAACAGATCTAAATATGGAAACTTAAAGTAATTACACCTTATTATTTAAGGAATCTTAATAATCCCCTGTAATTGTTATAAAATCCAATGAACTATAAAAAATCCAGACTGAGTCGAGATTTAAATAGTCAATTATGTATAACCTAAAATGTATCTAAAACAAAATCAAGACTTTTTAGTTAGCATATTCGCTTTTTCTCCTTGTATATTAGTGTTTCTCCTGCTATGCTAGACCATTTTCTTTTTAGAAGTTATCAGTGCAGTACAAAAAAGAACTATCTTTCCCACCCCTTTGGCTTCTTGTGCCCATGCATTCTTGTGCTTCAGATATCTAATAGAATTATCATTTAGTTGGTAATTTGTATATACTAAGCAGTAGTGCACTGAAAACCTTAATTTGTTGATATTTATCTTGTAAGAATAATTGATACCATTGGTGTGGAACAGTGAGTAAAATTTAATAAAATACGAGATAGTTTGATATATTTCATATATTTTACCAATAAGAAAGATGAAGAAAGCTACCATTTAGAAGTAGTCTATATTTGATGTTAGTTTGTGGTTTAGAGTTGCAGTTTGGTGCATTATGCTTGTTTTATGTATCTAAAGATGGTATATGATGTATGATTTGTTTATCAACTTGAACATGTGTTGATTGCTTCAAGATTGATGGTAACAATATCATAAACTGGTAAACTAATAAAGTAGAAACTGTTGTCTTTAGTTTAGTTTAACTTTAGCTGTTTCCACCTCTTAGTCACAGCAGTTCTTTAACATTTTATGGCTTGATAAAGTAGCTTGTTTTTATGGGTTAATTGATGCGACATAACTTTGAAACTTATTGGAACATGGGTAGGCTGGTCTGCATGCTTGCAAAATTCTTACCTGGTTGTGGGTTGCCAATTGAGGCACGGTCCACTCTGAATATTACCTTGTTAAGGTTATCATGTGTATGCACAAGTAGACTAGGAATAGTTTAAGTATATTGAATGTTATTAATTTAGTTATGATCTAGAGTTGGCTTTGGAGCATCTGAACATGTTTGTTTCAGTTAAATCATACATTGCAAGTGTCTCAGACTTGCATGATGTTGGCACTAAACATACTAAACCATGGCCCTCTTGTAACCCACAATTTCAGCAACTCTTGTCATGGATAAATTTACATCAATCAATCATGTGTAATGTTGAGTGAAAATGTTAAAATTAAATGACTATAGTGTGATGTCGAAAAATGTTAAAATTAAATTAGTACAGTGTTGGAACCAATGTATGCCATCTCGGTATTGGACCCCATACTACTACTAATCTATTACTATGTTGGTATGCCCAATTGGCCCATTATCGGGAGTAAAGGTTCGGTATGCCCGTTCCAATCAATCATGTGTGATATTGAGTGAAAACATTAAAATTAAATGACTACAGTGAGATGTTGAAAATTGTTAAAATTAAATTGCTACAGTGTTGGAACGAAGGGATGCCATCTTAGTATCGGGCCCTGTACCAGTACCAATCTATTGCTATGTCAGTATGCCCAACTGGATTTTGTACCAGGCGTACCAGTTTAGTACGCCCCCTAGCAGGTGTACCGGTTCAGTTGGTATGCTCCCGTATTGGTACAGTTGGTATCGACCAGCACGGCATTCCTTGGTTGGAACAACTAACATTTTGAGATTATAAGACAACTTTGGGATGCAAGCTAGAAATTTTGTATCATCAAAGCATGCATAGAAACTCAAGGATAGTCTCAACTATTGAGGCACATCAAATTGATGAATTCTCACATGTGAAGCTAGTCACAAAAAAAGGGACATTTATATGTCATTAATAGAACTCTTCTTTAAGAGTTGTTAAATTTTAGATATGTACTATGGATGATTTAACATATTTGCATTTTTCAATTCTTTCTCGTAACCATTTGCATGCATTTTTATTACAGAAATAAAAGGAAAATAGGTATAAGATAGTAGAATTGTTCTATAATAGATACAAAACTATTTTGAATGTTATATCTGCCCACTTCACTAATATGAACATTTTATATATCTAGATATTCTCCAATGAAAATTTATTTTTTCTAATTTTATTGTTTGAAAATATTTATTAAAAAACTTATTAAGTTAGTTTTATGACTTAATGGCTTAAGTCTTCATTTAATATGCGATCAGGTTCATGATTTTTGACAAAAAATTGTATTTACATGTATAATAGAAGAGTAAATGTTTCAATTCAAATTGTCATGTATTGACTGGTTCACGGGCACTGATTGAAACAACCTGCACCATTTGGAGGCAAATTTCTGCACTGAAATTAAATCCAAGCCATTAATCTGGCTAGCATTGATGGAAGAGTAGTGTCATTGACTGTATAAACAAGCCCACAGCAGGGAAGTTCAAGCAAAATTGTGTGATCACAAGCATTTGTGATGGGAATTTTAACCTTGATAGAGGCACCATACAGCTTGAGCATCTTAACCTGGATACATAGGTACACTTTGAATTGTATTTGTGGTTATTGTTTTTGCTGTTCAACTGTTATAAGTTTGAGATTTGGTAAGCTGAGTGGAACGCATACTCTGGACTCTCCAATTATCTTTGATGAACTTCCATTCTCATAGGACTATGATGGGCAATTGCTTTGTAATTATTTATAAACATTTTACCTAATTAATTGCTCTTGTTATTTTTACTTTTTTTTCTGATTATACACTTGTTACTTCTGTTAGGGTTGCTAATTGTTTCCCTTTTCTGGTATTCAAATTAGATTAAATCCAAACAGAGGGACATCACTATTTAGATTTTGCAAGACGTGCTTTGTCAAAGTTTAATTATGCTCTCGCCAAGGTGTTTTCTGTGCTAATTATTATTATTTGGCTTATTTGAACAGCTGAAGCTGCTATAGATGGAAGGAAAATTCCAGGGAATGCCTGTTGGCCTGTGCTGTTTTCTGCCTTGTGGGGAGTTGATAGTACAAGCTAAGAGCTCTGACAATGGTGTTCTATCTGAATGTCTGGAGATTAAAATCATAGGGCCTGTAGCTGGATTATATATTTACAGTTTTCTATATTTCTAGTTTACCTTTTAATTCTATATGAACTTTTAATATAGCAGAATGTTGGACCTTGTCATCTTGGTCAATGGTCGGTATAATACTAGTGGGCTCAGTCCCTCCTGTCTGTAAGCATGCAGAAAATGGCAGTGGTTGAGACTCTTAAGTCTTCTTGTAAGTCATAACTTGAAAAACTATGCAAGTTTCATTAGGATGTTGTTATACAAATTTTATCATGATCATGAAGTGCATGTTATACAGTAAGAATTAGTGGTGGAGATGCAGCTGGTCTCAGATAATCGAGACCGGGCTTGATGGTTATGGCTATTGATTATGTATGCAGAATATGAGAAGCTGTTTGTTTTACTATGCCCTGTTTATAGAAAATCCAGTCGTTTTTTTCTGATAAATATGCCATAAATATAAATTGTGTGGGAAGAGAGTCTATCTTATTCTTGTCGATTTCTCTTGTTTTGGTTGGATTTCTCATCTCATATTAATAAAACAACCTTTAAATTCCCTGTTCCCATTTTTTGGTTCATACTCCTTTGCCTGATACATGAAGATAACATGATTTGCTTTTATTTCTCAGGGAAGAAGAAAAAAAGCCCAACTTTCAAATACCACAATTATGTAAATTCCAGCAAACTTGTAGGCCTCCCCATCCAAGATAGCATTATCTGAAGCATTATACATATCATCTTTCACATCCTTTGATTGCCTGAGTTCATTTCCTGAATCCGTTTTTATGTCCTTTATCATCTCTTTACCATTTCAACTACCAGATTATCAAATCGTTGCCCCTATTTATACCTGTAAAAGAATACTTGGAAGCCTCTTAGTATCTGACTTTCTAGCTGTTATTATTAGTTGATCGAGCTTCATGTCCTGTGCTTGCTATTCTATCATTTGGTTATCTGATCAAGCTCCAGAGATATATCTGAAAGACTCTGAGAAATGATTCTAAATCCTTTCTCCATATGACACTTGATCCTTGCTGTCGGCCTAGCCTCTCCTTTGAAGACTGCTATCTCAGCCGTTTAGCTTCTAACTAGAATGAGCTCGAGTTGCAACCTGAGAAGTTTTATGGCATCATTACCTCTTAAAAAAGTTCACATGGTACCCAGTTGATTTTTTTTTTTCTTGTGAAGAAATCTACTCTGGCGAATCTTAATAGGTGTTATATAGATGATGGCAGTGGGCATAGCTTTTTTGTAATGTGAAAGACTGCTAGTTTTACTAGTTGTTGAATGCTGTATAATGTCTGCCATTATCCCATGCTTGCCTGTTGTACTCTTGCAATGGTGAAAAGATTCTAATCTAGTGTTTTTTTTAAAGGAAAATCTAATCTAGGGCATTTTTGAAAAAAACTTGTCAATTTGTTAATCTCTGGCTCATAATTTGTGTTTGGGAATTGTCTCTCATTTTTTTGTCCTAGAATCATACCATGCCTCAGAGAAACTTTGCCAATTTATTAGTTCTACAGAAGGATTGAATTGATTTCCTTCCAATCTAGAACCGACCCAAAACATATCCATATCCTATTTCCACCACAGTTCTTTGGACCAGTCTCGTATACAAAAATATGATAATATTTCATAAGGGATCGGATATGTATCACTAATTGCCCTGGTCTGAACCAAATCAACTTGAAATAAATATTGTACGTCTCGTATTCCCCTTTGAATTTATTAAATCAATTTGGTTCTAGTGATAAATTTTATGTAGTTAACTATTTATTTGTTCGGTTTTATTACAAGTCATATTTGTTTGGCAACCAATCCTACATGGAATGGATTGCTCAACTGTTTTAGATATTTAGTTATTATGTTCTTATACAATATGCAATGCTTATGAATTGAATTTCTCGTGTTCCAATCCCCAATCCAACTCAGGCTACCTGTAACAAAAAATTATAGGATATAAAATGTTCTCCAGCTTCAATATATGCTACCTTGATCCATGAAGTCAGTCCTCCAAGAAGGCATATTCAAAACTATTTCACCAATAAATCTATCTTTCAGCTTTGCTTTCTTGTTCCTTCTAACTGTTCACCCTAAGTTCTAAAGCCAAGTTTTAGCACAAATTGACCCTCTCTGGAAACCCTATGATTGATTGATTATTAATCCAGTAATCATTTCAAGGCAAATAAACAAGTGATCAAAGGACTAGCACGAGCAATGAAACAATTCCAAGAACTGACTGCAGTTCGGGATGTTACCTAGATTCAACGATTTTGGGGCAGCTGTTTGAGATTAAAATGTTGCAGTTAATGAGTTTAAAAGTCAATGAAACCATGATCAAAGGACATCTTAAACACTTCAACAACTGTCTCCTTTTTGGCATGATGATCATTCCATCCTGAGAAATTGTTCGACTTATACCCAATCATCCTTGTGTTAATCAGTCTTGCTAGCCTCTTTCTCTTACCTGTGAGTTATAATTTTCATTTTTGCTCTTTTTCTTTGTGTAAATCTTCTTCTGTTGGAAATTGCGAGGTCCACAAAACCAAACCTTATTTCCTGATAGACTAAATCCATTGATCATCTGCTCAATCTGGCACGCCAGAGGCCAAATCGACCATAGTTTATTTTCCTAGAAAACATTTTTTGGTATGCCGGGTGGGACATCGTAAGATAGAATGCCAAAGAAACTCTAAGAAATAAGCCAATTGAAACTTCACGAGAGAATGATCATATGGAACTTGTTGACCCTTCAATTAATGATGCATCAGTATCATCTCAACCAGGATGATTTTATGGTCATTGACAAAAAATGGCAAGGAAAGGACTTGCAACTTATAGAAGTTTCTTGATCACAAGGCCATGAATGTAACCAAATTAGAAGATTTGGTTTTATAGAGAGAAGCATTAATTGAATTTCTTGTGCTTCTTAGCAACCAACTCTTGAAATCAATATAAATGAGATTAGGAGGCCTTCTCGACCTGTGCCCAAAAGGCAGAATTTTGATAGTTTTGATCTTGATGAGAAAGAGATCGATTATCCTGCGAGGGCATAACAAGACTTGTGAGAAACAAAGACTGCTAGAAAACAGGTCAAATATGGCTCTTAAACTGAAATTTGTTGTATGATATTCCACCCGCTGAAGGGTTGAATAAGGAACAAATGATTTAGTTATTACTTGAATTTATTGGGCATGCTCTCAGAAGGCTAGATTAGCCAGTTTTTAAACAGCCATATCCTAATAAATATTAAAGGATATATGAATATCCTAGGAACTATAAAATCCCTGACTTCACCAAGTTTACTAGCGATGGAAGTAGTCGATCATTGAGCATATTGCTCGATTGGCTGTTCGATATGGTGAACTTAGTGGATATAATTTTAGCAAGTTACAATTACTTCCTAGTTCATTAGCCGTGGCCACTTGTCAGTGGTATGTATATCCTTCAGTAAAACTTAATTTATACCTAGCAGGAAATGAAAGAAGAGTTCCATCTCAATTTTATAGGAATAACTCAGATATCTGTGTGGCTTCAGAGTAAATTATATCAATGACAGAGAATCTGCTTAAGATTTTATAGCCAAGTTTAAGAAATTCAGACAAAGATTTTGCTTAACTTTGGCTGAATGTGAGTCCTTGTAGATGCGCAAGCCAGGCTCAATTATAAGTTACAAGCTGGTTCAATTCAGTGACCTAGTTATCGACCGGTGCTTCTCGATATGAAGCATTGCTTCAGCAGGAAATGTGAAGGAAAAAAATGCATCATACGGGGCCTATTTTAAGGACAACTTGTGAGTTCGATTTTATCAAAGTCGATGCAGCAGAGGTAATAGGAAAAAGTCTTATAGCTGTGATGGTCTGTCAAGGGCCAAGTCTGATGCTATTGTAGCATCCTGGGAGAAAGAAATCTCTGTACAAATCCAGGCGATGTTATACTTTCGATATAACCAAGAGCAAATTAGGCATTCGACTATGTTTTAGATCATCAATTCATCTGCCTACCTAGAAACCACACAATACCCTACTGTAGAATAATTAGCAGGAAGAGAATATCCTGAGTGGCACAATTCATATATCCATTTGACTAACAATTGTGTCATCTTTGGAAATGTGATAGAGAGGGCAATATCCAGTGAGAATTATTGAAACTTTCTAAGGCCGAGAAAGATAAAGAAGTACTCGGAGTAGAGAGTGATCCATTCCCTAAGACTCTAGCAGTCAATATAGCATCAGTAAACCCTAACGACCTCAGGAACCCAATCCAAGAGGAGGGGAAGAATGAGGAACCTAAAAAAAAGGAAAACATGACATGACCAATTCATCTAGCAAGGCTTTTAGCAACATAAGAAAAGAAGCCAATTGTTCATGACTCATACAGGAATTGGCCATCATTTCAAGAGCATGAAGATCTAGTGATGCTGTATGGTCTCTGGGGATGATGATGTAGATCTAGATTAGGTAACCTCATTCATGGATAACCCAAGTTCTTAACAACACCCATCGCCCTTAAATTTGTATGAATGGATGAAGCTAGAAATAAAATGGGCCCGGAAAAGAAGGGTTTTTTTGTCAGGTGGCTGCTATTAAATTGGAAATTACTAGTTATTTTTCACAACACAAGACCTCATACGAAAAGGCTAGCCAAGAAGATAGTTGATGTCGGCCTACATCTGCACAAATTCTCACATACTCCTTCCATTTAAGCCCTAGCGTCCTCTCCAGGTTAAGGGTCAAAATATAATCAAATCTAATCACAAACTCCATGATCAACCCATGGTCAGCTCTAATGGACCCATAGTGCAATATCTCCTAGACCATATACGTCAAAGATTGGGTTTACTTTAATACAATTTGTCACTACTTAAAATCTCATATGAAAAGTCTAGCGAAGAAGGTATTATTTAGATTCTGACCCTGTATAAGTACCTAAGATCCGCCCAGTGCATAGCCGAGGTGGAATTAAACATACGCCCGTACATATCCTTACATTATTGTTTGAAGGCTATCCTAGGACCAAATCAGCAGAAAGGAAGAGCAAGATGCATGCAGAGAAAGCATACGTTATCGAAGAAGAATCCAGCAAGTTGGGTAAAGTTTTTATGGGGAATTTGAAGAAAGCTACGGATGCCGACCCTTGTCCTACTTTTCTTGTGGAAGAGGATGATGAAGAAGAATTAGATGGAGGGAGTACCAGTCATTGTAAGGCTGTAAAAAATCCTTCATGACCAACATGCTTTTGTCGTCTCAGGAGGGCCGGGCCCGTGTAAATTGAAGAAGTACTACAAGGCCGGTAAGCTCCATTTCAAATATAGCCCACAGAAAGGCCATAAGTGCAGTTTATCTAGTCTGACTGATTGGAATCTTCATTAGGACCCAATAAAATTGTACTTAAAAAAAACCCCATGTAAATTTAGCAAAACATCTAAAGCCTTCGTATGTGAAACATATATTTGGATGGTTGATCAGTAACCGTGTATTGGTCGATAATGACTCCATATCTAATCTATTATCTTTTTCTGTTATTAAGAATTTAGGTAAAATACAAAGTTGACAATCAGTAAATTCACTGGAGAGGAAGAGACTATGGAAACAAAGTCACATTGAAAACCTTCTTTGTGGTTAATACGAAGGCCAGCTACGATGCATTTCTAGGTAAATGTTGAATCCATACTAATTACATTATCATGTCTTCGGTTCATCAGTTCCTCATCTCTTATAATGGTGATGATATAGTAGTCTAGGTCCATAATAGGCCTTGTCATGTATTCATGTTATCGAGGCTTGACTATAGTGATAATGTAAAGCCAATCGCTATTTTCTCCGATGGCGACGATAAAGTTTTCAGTTCTGGTTATTCTTTTCATTATATTTTACTTCTACGTCTGATTGTTGAAATCATGGCTATCATATTGAAGGGCCATTTCAATTATACAACTATCATGTGATCGATGAGTTAGTATGATACAGACACTGAATGTTTCTCAGACAATCAGGCTGAAAAGAGGAAGAGACAAGTTATTATTGACTCAAATCTTAAAGAGACTTGAACATCTACAAGACAAAACGAGAGCTAATTCGGAATGAATTAGTTTGGAATACCGACCGTAGACTTTGAGACGATGGATTTAGGGGGCACATACATTAACATTCTTGCACAGCTGCTGCAGATATGTATAACAGAGTTGGGAGTCCTCCATCACACCATTATCAAGTTTTATTTTGTTTTATTTTTTGAGACTGAGAAGGGCTATTCTCCACCCACCACTCCATACCCATCTCTCTTCACCCAAGCTCGGAAAACCAGGACCTAGGTATAAATCATAGTCAAAACAAACTTCCTATGCCTTTTAGAATCGAATGCTTCCCCCCTACCTAAAGTAGAAATGAATTATACCATCTAGACCAAGATTAGGTGGTATGACCACAAAAAATTTCAACTACCAATCTTCTACCAAAGTTCAATACCATAATCTTAGGACAGTTGGACAGAAGAATCTATAGGAGTTTACAAGCCAGAATCCAAGATGGTACCTTGAGTGGCTAAGATAGGCGAATCAGACCACAGGAGCAGCTGCCATGCAGATTCTCCACAGGAGTTGTGGTCTCTTCAGAGAAACAGGTTTATAACCTTACAGAAAGTCTGGACCGGCTGCAAGAATTAATCATGGAAGACCTATGGAAGCCCACTAATTTCTAAGTTATCTTTGGTTAGCAAACCTGTGTTCCTCCCGAGGAAGCTTTGGAATGTTCTTTGGAAATAATAATATTGAGAGCCTGTTAGGATATTTCACAGAAATTATACTCCCAGCACAACCTGGATCTTCTAAAAGCCTGCCGAAATCCCATCTTGGACCTGGACTTACTAGTTTGTAAGCCCCCCCCCCCCCCCCAAAAAAAAAAAAAGAGGATTCTATTTACCTATCCGCAATTACCCATCCACAAGATTCGAGCTGAGAAAAGCGAGGGTGTTGGGTTGATACGAGACATGCTCAAACAAGACTTCTCAGTCCACGAATCCAGCAAAAAAACTCCATCCAAAATCCTGCTGGATTACCAAACCATTAAAACGGATCATTACCAAGAAAGAATGTGATTACAGCCATCATAACCATAGTTTGCGAAGAATGTGATTAAGCTGAAAGGCGATTACAACCTTCCACAGACAAGAATGGGTCATTGTCAAAATCATTAACCAAGCATCCGTTAAAATGCATATAATTCAAAAGGCAAATTGTAAATGCAAGCATCATGACTCAAGAAAGTAAAATTAACCAGAAACTGATCCATGAAGCAACATCTACTGCAGCAGGAAATTTGGAAGAGCACCAGCCAAACTGAAGATAAAAGTAGGCTCTACCATCATGGTTCCAAACTCAAGGAAACTATGAAACAGACATTATTAGGAAACAAAGTTGGATGTCTTAAAGCAGCATTTACAACAAAAGAAAAGATTGTCCTTGGAAGCATTTGACATGTCAGCTTCATTTAACCCATTTATTCTGCTTAGGACATTAAGTAAATCCAGGCATGAGCTCAAGGGCCCGGCAATAAGTATACCTCAGAGTTTAACCATAGTTTTGAGTAAGAATGTATTAAATTTGACAATAAGCTGGCAAGATCAAATCCCTCCGCAAAACATGAATTGCTTGTGTTTGCAGTCTTGGAATCATTAAACCTGTATGACCAGTGATAGCATTAGTTTGGCATAAAAATTGGTTTTATATAAGGAAAGAAACCTCTACCGTACCTGCAGCTAGAACACGTTATAACAAAACTGATAAAAACAAAAAATCATCCACAAAAATCAAAGACAATTGTAGTTTCTCTGCAGATCTAGTCGCTTTGGCAAAAATAGACATGAATTGACATACATCATATAGAAAAGGGAGCAAAAGAAAAAGCGACTGTTGAAAGGCTAAGATGCAGGATGAAAGCCTTATTCTTTCTGACAATGGAACTAGCATGTATCCAACAGGACTGTTATCAAAGCTAAACAAGACTTGCAAATTGTAATAAGTGATGTACTCAGAACACTTTAAATAGGCCACATATTCTTTCTGAGTAAACTCTTAGAGAAGTCAGATGTCAACGAAGACAATTTATGACCTTGTTAGGGTGAAAAAATGAATCAAAAAACTACCAGCAGCATCTAACATATTGGAGATTTTAAAAAGCACTTGCCACTTGAACCAGAAAGCATAGAGAATATGATCCAAAACTTGAAGAATGAGATGTCCATTGGGGAAATGCGCCATGCAATAAAGGCACTAAATATTGTCGAAACCTGCAAGTTGCATCCAATGTCTATGGATGACTTTATGAATCAGATTAATTCATTAAAGTCTGACATAATCTTACAGCCAGCTGCCACCTACAATTCTTTGTGGCGATACTTCCCATGTAACTTGAAGATTGGAATAAAATCAACTATTCATTGATTATGCAGTTTGAACTCATGCAAGAAATCTAAAGACTGTGTATATTAAGGTGATATTTG
This sequence comes from Phoenix dactylifera, assembly GCF_009389715.1. Classification (NCBI taxonomy): domain Eukaryota; kingdom Viridiplantae; phylum Streptophyta; class Magnoliopsida; order Arecales; family Arecaceae; genus Phoenix; species Phoenix dactylifera. The sequence continues at coordinate 117,363 of NW_024067762.1, read as the reverse complement.
CCCTCCGGAGGAATCACCCACTTTTCTAAGGCATGAGTTGAAAATAAACAAGACATTGATATAGCAAACACTAGATGCTAATTGTGAATACTGGCAAATAAAATCAATAAAAACAGAAGCCATATTCTGAAGCATTTTACATTAGTGTATTCCAACATCTACTGTGATTCCTTGAAATTAGAGAGACTAAGGGCCTCTCTAGTCCCTACTCGGGAATATCTACGTCACCATTACATGTATTTAGTATTACTGCATTTTCAATTACCTGACAGCTGTTTGTGAGTGCATTTGCAGTAAAAGGAAAAACATTGTTTGACTAGACGTGACAGAAAAATTGTACTTTTGAATTTCATAATTTAATATTACATAACAATTTATAATAAATAATAGTTTATTATTATAATATAATTGCTATAACTAGTATTTGGCTAATGTGATGCATATGCAAGAAAGCATGGATGGTTAGGATTTATCCATACACTGAAGAGCGAGGATTCAAATGCCAAAGCCTCCCTCTTATGTTGTGGAGCAATTGTTCTTTTTTACTTTTCCACTTTTATCTTCCAATTCAATTAGATTCTAATAAGTCCCTTTACAAAGGAGCTTGAAAGGGGCAGTCCAGCAATGGAAGGTATAGAATGTATTACATATCTAATATTATATTATAGTGATGTGATACATTTTTATATTATTGTAGTGTACATTATATAATTATATTATCATAACATATATTAGATTATATATTATATGGGTCTTTTTTGTTGCATATTATTCCCACGATATTTCATATTTGTGAATTAATTGCTGCAAACTTCATACTTGCATATTAATCCCCGCAATCCTATAACCCATTGCACGTAAGTCCCTCAAATTAACTAAACTAGACCTGAGCTGAATATTCCTTATTCATTCGCTAACAGTGTTACTTTATCAACAAGTTTGATTTAATGACTGTTTTGCCTTACAGGATAGTTGAATAAACTTTTATTTCTTAGTAAAATAACCTCTTTACTTAGTCTAGGAGAACACTTTCAAAAAAAAAAAAATGAGTAGGAGATGAGGGAAAATCGAAACATTAGGAAAACAACCTAACTCCTTCAACCCTCTTGAAAGGTTTTCTTCATCATTTCCAAACTCTGGTAACCCTTAAGCACAAGTTGGTTCATAAATACTAGCAGAAACTAATATGCACAACAAAATAGATTGCAGGGATTAATATGCAAATATAAAGTTTTCAGGGATTAATATTCAATTACAAAAAAATATGGAGACAAATATGCAGAAAAACCCATTTTAACATGTTATATCACATATTGTATGATACCATTATTTTACTGATAGAACATAATTACATTTACAATTATTATATTATGTATCATATGATGAAAATGTTATAATATATAAAAATGATGATATTTTTATTATATTAATAGAAATATGGAAATATCATATAATATATTAGTACATTATTATATATTATGACATGATATATTAATTTTCATACAATAAGAATAATATTATCGATTTGATATTATTGAAATATTAATTAATAATGTATATTACTATTGATAATAATACTATATACTATGCAAGGCAATTTTATTTATTATTATTATTATTATTTAACATTATAGCGAATAAATTCTTATCTCTTTGAAGCGACCATTCTGCACATACCGAAAAAACTATAATCTGAACTGCAGTCATCCTAGCATAGTTCAAAATACTGCATTTCTACTATGGATGCATATTTAAAAGATTTAAGGAACATACTGTATCAATATATTAAGCTTCCCTGAGAAGACATAGTTTAAATGGCACGGCATATTCAAGATGGATAAGATTGGTGCTCTTTTATTACTGAAACTGCAGCAACCTTTTCTCAGACATGAAAATTCTGAGGAACCAGAAAAATGGATATGGGGAAAGATAAGACAGCTAGTTAACCATGTGAACATGCTAACATGTCAGTTTCGTTTGTGCAGCCACCAAAGAAGAGGTTATTGTAACCACTCAATATCTAGAGCATCAGCGAAAAGAGAAAAAATTTCCAGTAAAACAATCAGCAGGAGTAATGCACACACTAGAAGGCTATAATTTGTACCTATCGCCAGAGTCAGAGAAAGCAGTTAAGCCAAAGCAGTGGGACATGGATGAAATGCAGTGCCACATGCAATCCACTGCCTTTTCCTGCCACGAGGAAGCATGCAGTCCGGCACCTTCTGCCATTGCTTGTCTGACATGTCATATGTAATTAGACGGTTCATCCGCCTTGACCGCAGTGAGAGCATGAGCAACCCTCGATTGCCCAAGCATGTCATCCTCACGTGCTTACCATAAAACTCTAAGCACCAGATGTTTGGCATTCTGTCCACCTCCTTCCACAAGAGAGTCATTTTCTGTAACTCCCATATGCAGACACATGTGGCAGCATTCTTAGACAGCAAACCCACAAGCATAACCTGCCCCTTATGCTCTGCAAGTGTGTGGTCAGTTAGGTGCAGCGGTGATGGGATGATAAACTGCTTCCAAACACCAGTGGCCACATCATATGACAAAATGCCATCTGGTTCAGCACGCATAAAGTAGAGTGTGGTACCAATTGATACAGTTTGTGACCTAAAATTTAATGAAAGCGGGAGCTTGATGCTTGGTGGAACAATTCCAGGACGTGTCCAGCTGTTCTGTACCGAATCATAGATCTCATGATCACCATTACATCCCAACCATACTATTTTGTAGCCACTGCTGGCTGTATTCCCATTTAGTATCATCCCAACTGCCACTCGTGACCACACCCGGACAGACCTTGGTGGAAGTTCTCTGAAAGAGTCGGTTAGTGGGTTGCAAATATAAAAGTTCCTGTGGCCTATATCCAAGAAACAGACAAGACCACCAGCTGAGGCCACAGGAAGAATAATCATTTTTGCAGGCAGAAATGGGATGGAAGGGTGGTGCCATTTTCTCATAGAAGGATCATACATGGCTCCACTGTTCACATCTTCATGAGTTATTGTATAGAACCATGGATGCACACGAGGAACTTCAGCGAAGTGCTGGGAGAAGCTGTTTGAGGTCAATAAAGAGTTCCATTTTCGGCAAACAGAGCGAAAGCGAAAAAATGTGGCTATCGGAAGTCTTGCAATAACACCTTCATAAAGATCTTCAGGAAATTCTTTCCATATTTGTTGTTCCATCGCAGTTGAACTTGAAACAAGTGACTTTTCACGATTTTTTTCTCTTCGAGATCTCTTGCAAGGTGGAGATTTGTTAGTTTCCAACATCTTTAGGTACTCAGACTTCTCTCCCATTATAAGACCACAATAATCATCCTCCACTGAGCTGTTATCAAGATCAAGTAAATACCATCTGTTCAAAATCAGTGTTCAACAGATACTCAGATCAGTTATTTTGTTTCTTCCTATTGCAACAGTATATTAACTGATGATTGAATACCTATACAGCCAACTGTTACAAAAGTAAAAACTGATAAACATATGAAGAAGCATAAGTGCACCTAATATAGCTTTAGACTGTTTCTCATGACTCCGGGCCAAAACCAAGCTGTGCTCAAATATTTCAAATCAACAGGAAAAAAAAGAAACAATACATGGAGACTCCCAGATTAGTGAAGTACAGGATAATCATTATAGTAAACCAAAACAACAAGGAAAAAAGACAAAATTAATAGATAGTAACTATGCTAAGTTCCTGAAGTAAAGTGCTAAAGATGTAGTATAATCAATTGAATAAATTGATTGCATTCTGGCAAGAAAGCAAAAACATACATATACCATAAACAACCTCAGGAATCAATAACATCTATAACTTATTCAAGAAGATAAATGAAAAATAAAAATAGCACATATAAAGGCAAGTTTGTGAATTAAGACATTAGTCAATACAGATGCATAATGCCTTCATGCCTTCAAATGGTGAAAAAAGTTGCACCAAAGGATAATGTAAACAAAATCAACAACATAACTATCACAATAAGAGCAATAATAACAACAATGAAAACAACAACACCAACAGCAACGGCAACAATTAGTACGGTGACAATTCTAATGAAGATCTGAATGAAATCAACAGAAATATCTTCTGATGAACTTCCCAATAAGACATAATTATAATATCATTTTTTTTGTAGAATAATTAACCTCTGCTCTTATCTTTCAATATATGATTAGCTCAAGGTAGAGAAGGCAGACTTCTTAACTATGGCCTGCATTACATTTCATAAAACAACTCTAAATCAAAATAATAATCCATATTTCCAGAATCCTTAGTTCTATCAATCTGTGTAATATGAAATTTTTAGTTACTTCTGTATCATTGCTTGGAAGGTATGGATCAGAACATAACATTAATCAGACTTTGCACACCATCCAAAATAGGTTAAGTACATGCTATAATAGACTTGATTTGTTTACAGGTGGTGAAACACCCAAAATGATGGACAAGAAATACAGAGTATTGGGAGAACAAGTATTAAACTTCTGAAGATTTCACCAGATAATTACAAGGAAGAGCTATACAGTCTTTAAGCCTTGGACATCAATAGGCAGTCAGAGAAGATACTACTTGAGAGGCTGATGAAAAAAGTAGAATTAAGAGATTGATAGAGATTATTATCTATTGCAAATGCTGTGTCATAGCATCTCATTTTACCCACATTCATAAATCATTACATGAGTCTTTGTACTAATCCTATAGTGGATAACACATACAAATCTCAAAATCTTGATCATTAACGAATGTCAGCAGTGTTGCCTAGACTTTAAAGACTAGGATGCTTTTAATCTTAGAAATTATGTGACAGTCCACAGTTAAAGACCCAGACATTCATAGTACAGGAATTCTGCATCTAGAATTAGTTTTAAGGATAACAAATACCCACTAAGCTAAAGTACTTACTTCACAAATATCGCATGCTTATATGCATTTTGGCCATATTCCATTTACTTTTCTTTAATATCAAAATGTAGGAGCAATAATTTCATGGAAAAATTTTTCTTAAACTTCTCTGTGAAACAACTTAAAACAATCTATCTCAGAATTTCTAGTTGGCTACAACAAAGGTTACCAAAATGTCGATAATGCTATCCATTTTAACTTTCCACCAAAGAACATATTAAGTTGTGTGTCAGCTGTCGCCAAATAGATCAAAAACCTTAATGCTATTTGCTCGAGAGGACTTGAACCCAATATTCAGTTGTGCCAGCAAAATAATATTTGCCACTGCAACAAAAAAATAGCTGCATATCTATTACTTAAAGGATGTAAACAATTTATGCGACTAGGAAAAGTAGAAGAGAAAAGAAATAACAAACATAAGGGTTCTTGAGAATCTGAAAGAAGAATACTATAAAAGGAACCGTTTGAACAAAAAAAAAAAAAACAAATGAAATTCTTGTGCAAAAACTATTATAACAACTTAGAAATATTATTGTCCAACCAATGAAATTCTTGTAACTCCCAACAGTGACACCAGCACAACATCAAGCAAGTGTTCCAGAAACCTACCATGCTAACTTCTCACAAACGAGGGCAACTAAAAAGAAGGATGCTGTAAGATGTTAAAACAAATACAAAGCCAGTAAGCTGCAAGATAATAGATCTCAGCAGCCAAAAATATAATTACCAACGATCCACTAGCAAACTAAGAGTCACCTTCTCTTTGGTACGGGCCGGTACGTACCGGTCCGGCCTGGAACCGGTACCAGATCAGTGTGGAATCCGGTACCGGTAACTTATCGTTGGAGAACCCGTAGAAAACAAATACAGACCGGTACGGGATCGGTATGGAACCAGTACGTACCGGTCCGGGCCGCTACCGGTACGCCGACCGGTACCGGTACGCCGACCGGTACCGGTACGCCGACCGGTACCGGTACGTCGGACCTTGCAATGAGGCATATCCATGTGATGAGAATAGAGCCATTCCCCTTAGTGTGCTGCACCCACAAGCACTTGATGCAGCCATGCAGGCCCCACACGATCAAAAGAGGTGTGATCTAGACATCTGTAGACATGACCTATCTCAAATGCCGCAGCCATCAATTGATGATGTCATTAAACCAAAATCTAAATTCTCATTTAAAAGGCAAAACCTAATCATATAATCCTACGACTCATGGTGGAGCTCAAACCCCGTGTATGTACATACATACATCTAATCCTACATCCTAAACCTAAACTCTCATTAAAAAGAACTATATTATATAATGATAATACTTGTGGTGGACCTCCAATCATACATAAATACCTAGATACATGAATACAAATGTGTACACATGCATACATAAATATAGACAGATATAGATATATGGATGTTATATACATAAGTATGTACCTACATGCATATAGAAAAAGTACATAAAAAAGGGAGTGCTTAATAGACCAGCTCCAAAAAGTCAAGATTGATGGGGTCACAGTGATCCTTAGCAATATTATCTGTATTGAATATAACTAAACAAAGCTAATAACAGACACTTTCAAACCACTATAAGACATCAAAACTGATCTTATTAATTGTAATGAATTATCCTGTGATTTGAAATTAAAAGTAATAAGATATCATGTTCCGAGGAAGTTGATCCATATGGGCACTTATACATTCAGATATAAATGCACTAGATTGCACAAAAAAAATGTTTTTGTCAGCCAGTAAAGGGTTTTCCAAGATAAAAGAAGGGTCCATGGGGCACTTAATTGTTGTCATAATAGATCCAAAAAATTGCCTCAGGTCAACTTCAGTATCATATTGCTCTAATGAATAACTAAAAAAATAGATTTATGGGGGATAGGAAAAAAAGGGACTAATCATAAATAAAACATCTATCATTCAGAGGTTCGCTAAAAATTTCACAGTTGATGGGTTTCTTTGTATATGTTGTACAAAAAGAGGAGGACTTGATGACTATTTGTTTGCTAGAACAAGAAATGAAAATTGTAATTATTGCATTAGTAAAATCCTATGTGCATATGCATTTAAAAGATAAATACAATTTTAACTAAGTAGAGGCAAACTATAAGAAAAAGTCGCACTAACTAAAAAAATGAAACTAATCATGTGATATACCAACAAAAATATAAAAACATGCACCTGATGTGTTTTAAATTATTTTGGAGCTATTCTAAAAAATGGTTGCGCCTTATCATAATGTTACGTGATACTATGGTGATGCATTGCATTATCACTAATAGAATTCTTAGCTACAAAAGTTCATAGCAGTTGAGTGCAGATTTCAAATAAAGACCCAAAATCCAATCAGGTTGGGCCTTCTAACTTGTCGAATTGGAACCACCACCATAAGGTTCGAATGGACCAAATTGCACCGAACAAAAGGTGGTTAATGGGTCAGATGGGGTAAAATTCTTACATCAAATGGACGCACACGCACGCACACATGTCCAGGTCTAGCTTCTACAATTTGGAAAGGACCTAAAAGGGGAGATCCAATCCAGACAAAATAGAATATGAGTTCAGTTAGGCATCGATTGCACATAATCAAATCTAGACCAAGTGGTTCCATTTGGACCCAACAGACACTAGTTTTAGAACTTGATCTATTATAGACAATGATCTAAACTAAAAGTGAATGTCTCAGATTTGGATTGAATTCTTGGATTTGTGGTCATCCAGAGCCGACCTGAACCTCTTCCAGTCCTACAATCACAGTGCCATGAAATTTAAATTTTTTCCAAGGAAATTCTAGCATAGATCTGAAGCATTCTCATAGAACCATGACCTGCAACGAATATGTGACACTCCACCAATTGAAGGGATTGCAGAATTGTTCAATGATTCCTCGTTGATGGGATCAAAACTCCATCAAGGACCTTTCATTCTTGATAAGCACACCCCCATTTTTTTCATATCCACTGCACTAGATGTATTGCCTTTTAGCTGCTATTATCCTCTTTTCCTTTTGAAACATCAAAGGTTAAATATTATGGACCGCTAATAGGTTGACAAAGATAAGTTGAATTCGGAATCTATTGTTAACAATATAATCTGTATTCACATTAATTGCTATATCCACTGAAAAACTGTTATAGATGGAGGGAAAATAATGATGTTTATTGGGCACAAAGGAGGATTCCATATCCAGCAATTAATCCTTAATAAACCCTTTCTGTCAGCTAATTAAGAGTTCCCATATAAAACTTGAGGAGTGGAAAAAATATTTATCAATTTGTGTAGAGGCATTCTAGATAAATCCATGTGGTAGATGAAAAATGGTATGACAAGCATAGTTGTTTTTGCTTATATGTAGGATCAATGCCGTCGATCCTCCACTCTTTATCTTGACATCTGACGCTATCTTAGTTCCTTTGCTCAAGTTTTCCCTTAAATTTGCCACGTGCATAGCTGGACTTTATCCAATACACTATCCAAGACCACTGAACCCAATCAATAAAATGGGCATAAATCATTATTTGAAGTTTTTCATGAAGCTCTGAACCAGATGTTCCAATTTTATCATAAATTCATACGAAAATGGGATCAGTTACAAAGCATCAGCCAGCATTGACAAAAGATGCCAAATGTAATGTAAATGTGCTATGTAGGTTATTTATTCTAGTTATTTGCATTTATTCATTCGTTTGGATGTTAGGAAGCATTTTCTATAGAATTCAGTTGAAGTTTGCAGCTTCTGAGAAAATTGGGAACATTCTGACATAAGATTCTATTAGAGGAAATATACTTTATTTGACAAAGCTTTCTCCATCTTAAATCTCTAACTTCCTCGAAAGTTTTGCTAACATATGTTTTATTGCCAATAACATAGTATCTTCTAAACATGACTTTTGAATTGTTTCGATGCACAACCCAAAAAACAATACAACTAAAGGTCCTAAAAGATATAATGATATATGATAGTTTGAAATAATGTCTCATTCATTATTCCCGATTTATCTTAAGGGAGCTAATTTTCAGCCCCTATTTTGACTGCAAATTAACAATCAGAGCCTGTTGGCCATAAATGTACTTTCAAATCCCGTGTTCCGATGGCCATTCATCTTTTATTCCCTGGCCAATGCAGAAAACAAGGTATAAGTGTGTAGAAAGCAGGCACAAGTATGTATAAAATAGGCACAAGTGCGGACAAAACAAGGCTAAGTCTGTATAGTTATTTGCTATGGACAAGTGAAATTATTGACTGCAAATGCCAAAGCTAACCTCATTTGGCTCAGCTGAAACCAAGTCTTTAAGCCATGACCAAATTAAATTCTAGATTTTAATGGAAATATGCGAGCTAAAATGCAAACATAATAACTCTAGCATATTGAAACTTGCTTAACACCCCAGGATTTATTTCTAAACGTTATGCCTTTCTTAACTGCATCAATTACATCATCAATTGCCTAAGGTAGATGACTTTCAAGGTCAAGCATATTACTTAAATTGGGTTTGAAAGATTATCATCATTTTTTTAACTTTTCTTACAACATTGTCTTCCATGAATTTTTTCATACTATGAACAATTGCACCTTTAAATTTGATTCCACAATTATTGGTGTAAATTGTAAACAATTGAGAGTTTGAGACTTCTCCATCCATTGCACACTTGTTTTTCATAGAATAAGCTAACTGAAATAATCAAGTTTCCACCATTATTTTATCATATCTTAAATATCACCATCCATTTTGATTCTTTGCAACATGTTTCCATCTATCCAAATTGCATGTGGTATGTAAGTAAATTCATTGAAAGCATTTTTCTGAAAGTCCTCATTCAATAACAATCATTATAAACTTCCTTATCTCCACTATTCCACCAAAATCATACAAACCTCTTCCATCCTCACATCACTGTTAAAATAATGACCAGCCAGCACTTGCCTATTGCATTATGGCTCATGTAAGTTGTGATGTGTCTGTATGGGTCTTAGACGTAATGGGGGCTCATCATATCATCAAATTGCATATTGTACATACACTTGTTACATATCCAAGTGCAAAGGATAAATTGTTTGAGGTGAAAGAAAGAAGTTTCTCATTTCTTTTAACACCACGAATTTTCATTGGGATCGTTAGTTTAAATTTCTCTCAAAAATTTAGCTATTCTCAATATTTGAAAAAGAATCTAGGTGACAGATGGGCCTTTAGGGGGGCACCCAGAGCCTGGGTGCTTAATGAGTGCCTAGGTGGACACCTTGAGGAAAAGGAAATCCAAAATATAAGTTTAAAATATAAAAATAACATGAAGAGAGTTCCAAAAAGAAAGCTAGATCTTATAAATGAAACATAACTTATTATATAAAAACTTGCAAGCTATGGCAACTATCAACTTGGAGATACCCTATAGTAATTTATAAATCAATCATCCTCTCATTTGAACACAACAGAACCTGATAAGGCATCCAGACAGCTGCACCTAGCAGACCATCAAGATGGCCAAGATAGCTGCTTTTTGCAGCATTGGCTTTTCTTTCCCATTGAAAGAGACATGGTTTGCTGGAGCCAGAGGATAGCTCAGTAACATCCAATAATTCAAGTATTAATGAAGGAAAGCTATGAAATATCTTCTTGCATACCTTTTGGTGGGAGATATGAAAGGAGAGGAAGAGAAGAGTTTCTGCAAAGATAGATTCCAACACAATGACAAGTGACACCAAGAACAAAGCATGCTCATGATTATGAAAGGCAATGGAATGCATAATTTTAATAAAGAAAATTTGTCAGGAGCCTCTTTTTTTGGGTACTTTCTTCTTTCCCCGCTTATCACCAGTTAAGTGGTTTGGTTGAAACCACTACCTTCCTACTTATTCTTCATCATCTTGGTCATTTTTACATTTTCTTCTAATAATAATAGAAACAAAACATCAGGGAGTTCTCAATGGCAATATACTGTCAATAACTATAAGCCCTTACCTTGGTATACTTGTTACTGATGCATTCAGTTGCTCATTTCAAAGCAGAGGCCCTCAAAGTATGCTTATGTAAAATATTATACTACATGGATGTCAATCCAGAACCTACGAAGTTGTAATCAAGTAAGGTAAAAAAAAATAATCACACAAAAGTGGAGTTCGAAAAAAAAAAACTTCAAAAAAATTATGCAGAGTGGAGGATCATTACACATTAAGGGACGAGCCTCATAAATGTGAAAGGAAATTAATGATGCTGCATTAAAGTATGCCAACCAATCATGAATTTGTACCGCATTAGCATGACAAATATGCGCATCTTTGGTTCAGCAAATGGTCAACCATGCTACACTATTTGAACATCACAAAGAATCGTGAAGAACAAGAGCTTCAGCATTTAAATAACAAAAAAAAGCTGGGCAATGCATCTAATTAACTTATTCTTTGTGATATCAACTTACAATACAAAAAAAAAAAAAAAAAGTTATATTATCCTTCAGATCAACTGACAACTTCCCCTGTGAATGTCAACAGTTGATACAACACGCATACATCAAACTCATGGAGTTGACCACACTACAATGAGCACATGTCAAAGCAAAAGCTTCTTATGACATGAGCAACAGGTGCAGAAATCATCTAGAAAGTTCCCTTACAACAGTAAGTCAAAAATTTGAGAGGGCCTGTTATGTTTGAATTTTCTTTTTCTTTTTTTTTCTTCTTTTTTTTTTTTTTTTTTTTTTGGGGGGGGGGGGGGGGTGCATATCAAAATGCAAAAATTTTCCTACAGAATTCGAGAACAATTTTACAGCAGTAATCTATAAACTATCAGAATTTGATAGCTTCAGAATCATGAAGAGCAAAGAGCTAAATGAACCTAGAATCAACTAAACAGTATGATCAAAACAAATATACTCAAAACCTCCAATAAATCTTAATATTTAAAAGATGGTGCCTCTAAAAAAATAATTTTTCTAATTCACAAAATCGGGAGACAAAATCCGTGAAGAATAAGAACAATAAGAAGAGAAAGACAAATCTGAAATCAAACACTTATCCAGACAATAAAACAGAAAGATGCCGCAATCATGCAACAAAATGCCCCAACAAACAGGCGGAGACCGCAAGAAGCCCTCAAATTTCAAAGACCGGATGGAAAATTTCCACAGTCAAATATACCCAAACAAAATAAATCCCTTCAAGTTCTCCACTTTCTTCAAGATAACCGAAACCTAAGCAACTTTTCCATTCCCAAACCAGAATATAGTACACAAACTACTTCACTAAGAATCCACTCTTCGTCCTTCCCCCCAAAACCAAACGGAGAAACCCCCGAGAAACGTCCTCCCATCAACCCAAGCATCCATCACAAAATGAGAACAAATCGATCAAAACTCAAAAGATAGAAAGAGAGAAGAGGGGGCATGCCTTGGATTGAGGTGGGGATGATCGGGACAGAACGAGCCGTAGAGCTCCCAAAGCTCCTGGATCTGGCCGACGAGTTGCCTCAGCACCGCCACTCCTTCCATTCCCCGCCGACGCCGCCGCGTCGCCGCCGGCCAGCTCCGCCACCCCCCTTCCGCCCCCTCTCTCGCCTCTCCCTGCGTGGCCTCTATAGCTCTAACTCCTAAGACCCCACCTTTTCCCACGTCAGCGTGCTCTCCAATTAGGGCTCCGTGGTTGCCTTTATTTGCCCAATATGCCACTAAGATTCCCCTCTCTCGGAAACCGGCGAGGTTGAAGTAGGAGTTATCCTAAAACCTTTCGCATATTAAATTCTGTGCGTGTATAAGTTGAAGGGGGATAAAGTCGCCTGGAGTTTTTTTTTTTTTAAGGATGAATAAGTAAAAGGGAACAATTCCAGTCAAACTTTCTTATCTCTGGAATAACTATTTCAAGGGAGACTGGAATAACTTTATTTCCGGCATAAAACCCTCTTTAGTTTCCTTTCTATTTTATTATTTTATATAAATAAAAATACTTTAGACCCTGCTTCAACTCAGAATCGAATGTATTTTATTGTTTTTATTATTTTCTTGAATTATTTCTATTTTGAGCAAAGTAACAATATTCTGAGAAAATAATGAAAATATTGTAATTTTGATCGGTAAAATTAAAAATGAGCAAGAAAATTCTGTATAGATATTTCAAAAATGGGCCATACCATTTTCGGGTATAATGCACATTAATTTGATGGGACAAAACGCTGAAATTATATTCACAAAAGATAGATTATGTCTTCAATTATTTTTAAATTCACCGTTTGATGAGATACAAAGCAAAAAATTCAGAAAAAAATAAATTATATCTGCTACCATAAAAGTTTAAATTAAATATTAATACAAATTGAATACGGAAAGTATAGATATGAATATGAATATAAATTAAATAATTAAACTTTATGACCATATAATCAAAAATATTACTAAATGGTTGACAAATTAAGTTGACAGTATATCAATATGGTTATTTATTTTTTAAAAAAATTTGTGATTGTTATATAAAATTAAATAGGATTACAAATAAAATCGGATATTCAGATAAGGATCGGATAGTTGTCTATTCATATCTATTATTTTATAGATATCGTATGTTCAATTTTTATTCATATTTAGATAGTTTTGGATAAAATATAGATCTAAATGGATATTATGTGAGCCACTTTTATTTTATAGTTATTTAAGTAGAAGGAATAACGTTTTTTGCTTCCTTTTTTTTTCCCTATACTTTAATTTAAAAATTCGCTCTTTATTGTACGCATAGAATTTAGATACGGATATTCGTACAGAGTTATTACACGCACCGCCCGCATTTACTTCCGCGCCTGCTGCTTTCCCGTTCGACAGAAATCGGATTGAGACCTTACGGAGGCGGTCTCGCAAACGGACAGATTCGCTCGTAGAATTTCCATTTTGCCATTGCGTTTGATAGGAGAGGAGTGCCCACACAATATCTCTCTTAGTTGGATCTTTTCGATTATTAACAAATATGTGGAAGCAAACAATTTTACACTTTAATCCTTGTTGGGAAAAAAAAAATGTAGAGGTGTGAAAGATTAGAGATAGATCCACATGGTGGTCTTGGTCCAACAATGTAGTTATTGCAGTTTGATTGTTTTAAAGCAAGTCCGTTAGGTCGAGAGACTTGCATGCCCTCTGGATCGGGGCATGTTACTAAAGAGGCATTAAGTTATTTGCGATCACAACCATCTCTAGGTGCATGTGTTTGTGCTTGACACATTATATCAAAGTGTCAAAATACTTTCCATGATTAGATCGAGCAATTACTAGCTAGGTTATGTATGGTATGACTAATTTGCATGCAAGTATAAAATTGCTATCTAACCAACAACATAATTTCGAAGATTTCTTGTCAAATACTTCTTGTGAGAAACAAACAATTTTGCTCATCGATTCTTGCTGGAAAAGAGACATGTAAGATTGTGGATGAGTGGAGATGAATCCACTTAGGTGGCCTAGACCTAGCAATGTAGCTAGTAGAGTTCCATCTAGCTATGGCATGTTTAGTAGGTTGAGAAATGAATGTCTTCTAAACACATGCATGTCATTGAATGTATCACGTTTTCTATGTTGGTAGTCACCGACAAGTACGTATGTATATAATACCTAACACATCAAAGTGTCAAAATATTTTTCATGATCAAGTCAAGGTCTAACAAATCAGGTTGCATGCCATGTCGAAAATCGCATATATTGCATGACACTTGTGGCATCTTACTAACCAAGACAATAGAATAACATATGTCAAAATTGTTCATGTGATAAACAAACGAATTTAGGCTTTGATTTTTATTAGAGACGAGAGATAAAAGTGGTCTATGCTTGTTTTGACTTTGTTAACAGAGTTTAATGAAATTAAAGCATGAGTATTAGATCAATAGATGCAAGCCAATAGATGTATGTTATGTTATATAAAGTAGCCATTACTTTCATGTACATACATGTAACATCCAAGTAGCATTAGACTTTCCATAATTGGAACAAGCCATCATAGTTACATCGCATGATATCTATCCCTTGTATACAACTATTGTCACACATCATGCAATGCCATAATTTCCAAAGTACTTGACAAACAATTTATGCTATGATCCTTGTTGAAGAAGAGGCACATAAACATAACAGATAGTGAAGACAGACATAACTAATAGAATGGCTTAGACCAATGGACTTTGGTTAAAAGGTCTATTTAAACTATGATGCAAATATAAAGTCATGAAATGCAACCTTCTATATTGGATAACAAGTAAATTCATATTAGGTTGCCTATTGATGGCAATTGGTTGCTAGTGGAAATGCATTGCACCTATCATGTCCAAGTATGCAAATACTTTACATGATTGCATCAAATAATTGCAAGTTACACATTCTTAGCACATATCTAAATTTATAACTTCCATCACATGTTGCTACTCTAGCCAATGATCTCACTAGTTACAAATTTTTTACGCCATTAAAATGCTCAAAAACATGCCCATTCACTTGAGAGAAACTTGAATATTAGGAAAATATTATTCATTAGGTTTTCTTTTTAAGCAACATGGCGGCCAAACAGTGCTTCCAATACATTTGCTACATCTTTTTCCTTCCACAACTGCATTCACTCATTTCTATCATCACATATAGAGTCTATATATCAATATATCAAGTTACAAATGAGTAAACTCTCGCAGTGCTAATGAAATCCTCTAGCTCACCAGTCACCACCCCTCTAGTTCTTATTGTTATGAAGCAGTACACTTTGTTAACTTTATGGCGATTCCAACAATGGATCGATATATTTTTTTTCTCTGGTTGATGTTAACCCATAAACATATTTTAAGGACAATCTTTCCTTCCAAGGGAAAAGAGAAAACTATATTGGAAACACCAAAGCGTAAGGACAACTGCATTAATGTTTCAGCATTGATGGGGGCCTTCTTCTGCGATGTCAGATGTTTTTGAACAACCCAGTTGGCCAGGTGAGTACTGGTTACATTCATTAATACTTCCATCGCCCCCATGATGTGATATAGCCAGCCTTATGATTTTCTTGTTAGAAATTAGATATCACTCCACAGAAGGTTCACGGGCTCTGCTGTGACGCGTTTCATGTAGCTGAACATGGCACCAAGTCCTGCAGAACGATGTTACAGGGTAACGTCCTGTTCTCTTCTCCTTGTTGAGCTACAGGCATTTGGAAGAGGTGATATGAATAGAAATGATGATTTACATTTAATTTAACCACAATAATCCTATATGACAGTGATAGATCATCTCTATTCTTTAAATTACCATCCAACACAACAATAAAATATTCACAGTTGAGGTTGAAAATTTAAGATCATCCTTAAACGATAATCTTAAACTCAAATTAAAAAATAAAAATATCTTTTAGTTCAAAAAAAATTGGTATATCAATATATCATCAATATATTAGAGCTGCAAATAGGTCGGGTTAGGCCGGATCGGATCTTAAGTGATCCTAATCCGATCAGGATTCTTGTTCAGGCCCTAGTTTTAGACCTAGATCTGACTCGGTTAAAAATCAGGTCAAGTCAGATCCATGCTTACAAATTTTGACTCAATGGGTCATTCGGATCGGGTCGGGTCCATGTATAATTCAGACCCGATCCAAAAAGTAGGCCTAAATGATGCTGTCATTTTCTAACTTTCGAGGCCTAAAAAAAATGGATCGGGTTAGATCCGGATTCGGGTCAAAATTGGGTGGACCCGATCCGACCCGAAAAATGGAACAGGTCTAAATTTAGGACCCAACCCGGCCCCGCGGATCTTAAAATTCGGATCGGATCGGGTCTTACACGGATCGGGCCGGGTCACGGGTCGACCTGATCCATTTGTAGCCTTATATATTATATTTACTATTATATATATAATATTTATTTTATATTAATATTCTAATATATTATATTATTAATCATATTATTATTATATTATTATTTAATAATAATTTTAAATCATAGTAAAAATATATTATTGTATTTTATATTTATATAATGAAATTATGTAACATATTGCTTCTATTTGTCTTATTTCTCTAATCAAAATAAATATTAACATTAAAAAAATATATTATAAGTATAAACAAAAATATTAATTCTATAATAATAATTAATATATTTTTATGAAATACATTGACGATTAATATATCAATATTTTATTATAATATATTTTATATAATTAATAAATATACTTTTATGGAATATACCAGAGATCGTATTGGTATTTTATAGCCAGTAATCTTGGATTTCTATGAAATACCAAATAGGTTACTCACTGATATGTAGAAGTTTTTAATCACTGAAACATACGATGGTCTTAAATTATCGAAGAACAAATTATGCTAAAATAAGGGTCATCAATAAACTAAACGTGTGTACACGTACACCATAAGAAATGAGGTTTTGATGTGCACCCAGTGACATTATTGAAATTTAGATGGAGCATGGTGGCTCTTTTGGGGTGTGGGGAGCGGCAGGAATGGAGTAGGGTGTGTGTCGTGCCTCACACGTGTGAATAGGGTACCATCAACGGTACAGTTGCTTTCAAGCAAAGATCTTACCAAACCAACGATCAGGATTTAGTTGCCAAGTCGCTTTTGATCTGGAGCTCCAGTTGCCGCACCCCCAAACTTTGGATGCCATCCATCATTATATTCCTTACCCCCATGATGATTAACAATATAATTATAAAGGAGCCTTCACAAAAAAGACTCATCCCCCATGCTACCATGTCATAATAGCCTTCTCTTTACTTAACCAAAACTAATAATAACCATTAAAGTCCTTTCTTTAGGTGGAGATCCCATCACCATTGGTTCACTTTTCCTTCTTTTTTTTTTTTCTCTCTTCTTCTTCTTTTGTCTCATGATCTAGTTAGGATGGGAATGCAAGGAGATCTATGAGACATAGATTCGAGCATAATTTTATTCGGTTTCTACCAAATCCACCTGAAAATTGAACCCATCGATTATTTTTAGGTTGGATTTGCTCTCATGAGACTTCGATGTACCTAACTGCAACCTTTTGAATTGAATCCTAGTTAGGCTCCAATCCAACTTGCTAACTAAATTGGTCCGGCCTAGGTTTAAAAATTATATCGAAGCTAGTTTGGGTTGGATCCACAGCAAGCCGAATCCGGACCCAAGCGAACCCTCTTGCAAGCTAGATGCATCTCATTGGATGGTCAGATGTAGCTTTAATAGAAGAAGATGACATGATTGGAGCTAGGTTAAGATTTTGAAGAATAATAGATGGCATGGTGGTCTTTGTTGCCGGGTGGTACTATTGGTGAGGAGAAAGTAGGGGAGGGGGGGGTTAATGATTAGTTTGGCCGAAAACCCAAGAAGATATGGAGTCGGGTAATCATAGGCCATGACTATGTAGGGAGGAAGGGGGAGAAAGGGAGGTGGATGCCATGAGTACTTCTCTTTTTTAACATGAGCCCTGCCTTCCATCCACTCATGACCTGTGACCCATCTTGGCCTTTTGGAACGGGAATAATACTTGGTGGTTGTGGCAAGCCGATTCCGTGGGGTCTGGTTGGATGGATTGGGTTCGATCCAGGCCGGTCCGGTTCAGAGTAAACTTATCATCTCGAGTTCTGAGTCATATATTGAATCCAAGTTTGTAATTAGAAGTATGAGCTAAGATTCACACTCATGGAGATGGATGATTTGAGCCGGATTCTAAATGCAAGTGGAAGGGGAATTGGTTCAAGAAGATGTTGCGTCATTGAGCCAAGGAAATATGACCAGGTTGTTTTGGTAAATGCAAATGTATGACTATGGGTCAAGTCTTTTTGCTTGACTGGCTTTTTGTGTCACTTGTGATGCGAGCCCTAAAGAAATGATTTCGACAAGCCAGTCTTACCTTTTGGTTGGCCTGCAGCTTTGCTTGTTTCAGGTTTGAAAACCTAAGCATCCGGGGACCCCACAGCCATTGATTAGATCAGGGCCCGACGGAGGAAGATGGAGGCATAAGAACTAGGCTTTTTGACTCGGAGGTTGGCAGAATGTGTACCTTGAACTGGTGTAAACAAAACAAGAGATCAATAAACAGTCATCATGTTGCATCAAAAAAAAAAAAAGAAGCAGCAGTGAGTATGCAACATTTTCAAATTCCCATTAACTTGATCAAATGGTAGGGAGGTTCGTTCTTCTTCTTTTGCCTTCTTTTTGATGGCTACATGGAAGCCTATATAGTCACTAATGATGAAGGATTGAACATGTCATGTGTCATTCCTTCCAAAGTTGTTCAACAAAATTTGTAATGATCATAATGGATTTTTGCTTTGTTTAGTTATAGTTATACTTTGGAGCGAGACTTGGTCATTTAGATTATGTACAGAGTGAAAGTTAAAGGCTCAACTGATTCGCGAGAAGAATTTTTTTTTATTAAAATATTTTTTTTGAAAAATTGATACTTGAATATATAATATTTGGAAGAATAGTTTTTGCATGCTTAATTGGCCATGAAAAAATGGCACATTTTAGAGTAGTCTATATTTGATTGAATATCTATTTTTCTGGAGTCATATCTTTAATAAAGAGAAAATATCTTGTTCTATTTTATCTAAAAACTTAAAAATATTTTTTTTAAAAAAAAAATCTCAACTCCTAGTTTGCAAGAATTGGACTTTTCTGTATTCTATATAAATGTTTCTTATTTTACTCTCATAAAAAAACACTTTCTTATGTATTTTTGTTGAAAACTTTAACCAAATACGATGTATTTCTTCTTTTGCCGAGCAGATGAACCCTAAGTTTTTATTTCATGCCTGCCTACCATGCACAATGAATTCTGAGATTCCAAAAAAAATCTTATTCATTTGTTGAAGTAATATTATTTAAACGTATGACATACAGAAATATCAATTTACAAGTTTCTGACAACTTCTGGCTCTTTGACGCTCCATGATCAATGACATGTAGTTTCATCGATCCATGTCGTTCGTGCACTGTGATATGTGCTGATAAATGGGGTTTATAGAAATGAATAGCTGGGATTGATGCTGTGTATAGCCATGATGCATGATATAATATATATATATATATATATATATATATATATATATAGAGAGAGAGAGAGAGAGAGAGAGAGAGAGAGAGAGAGAGAGTTTATTGGGAGAGAAAAATATGAGTTTAGTATCAATTTATCAAATTTTGCAATTAGAATTCCTTAGGTTCATCCTTTCATACATATCTAAAAAAAACATAATTAAGGATTATATATAACACAATTAAAGACCTCACCCAAAAAGACTAGCTATATTCAAATCTAATCACAAGTACTATGATCGGCTCGTGCTGCAGTGTCTCTAGTCTGCATGGGCTATGAAACGGATCAGTTTTGATACCATTTATAACAATCTAAAACCTTATCCAAAAAGGATAGCCGGAAAATATTTTATGGGTTCTTTAGCCCTGTATAAATATTCAAAATCTTTTCAAAAAATAATAAATATAAGATTAAATATATGCCTGAATGGATCCTCACAGTATACATCCGAGTCACCTACATTTATTGTGTTTATTCCCTATTTATATGGTTCTTCTTAACTTCCCAAATCAATTGAATTCTTTTTATAAGAATGTATTATATATATATATATATATATATATATATATATATATATATATATATATCCACATTTTTAGTTTATTGGACTCTTTTCAAAATTTATAAAATTCAATTAATTTATATAAATAAACGAACGTAACTACTAGATTTAACAAATCATCATGGTCGTTCAAAGCCCACTAAATCTACGACCTTAGATGAAGACTCATGTTGTTCAGCAAGAAAAATACTAAGGCTTCGGATAATATTTTAACAAACTCTTGAGCTTCTGGTTCCCCATTTATGATAGGAGTACACAGATATTAATATTGGCCTACACTATATATCACAAAAACAAGATCTCCGATTTTGTTAAATTCAAAGTTAATCATCGTTACTAATGTGAGAGAAGGGATGTTTATCTACTCCCTTGTAAATCTATTGAACTATAAGTTGCCCTTATAAGTACATCAACAATTTAAGATACCTTGAAATTCAAATAAGGTTTTAGTGTGGAGAATAGATCATGATAATCATTCATAAAATTAATCCTATCTTAATCTACTTTTATTGCTTTCTTTTGAAGTTTAACATTTATATGCATTTGCACATCCATATTTACTAATATATAATATTAGTAAAGCTAATATGTGGCTGCTCGCATAACAATCATAACAAAATCAGTTCTAACCAAAAGACTAAGAGCTCAATACCGATGATCTGATCCATTCGATATGGTCTATCTCTAGCCAGTTTATTGTCAAACTAATATATATATATATATATATATATATATATATATATATATATATATATATATATATATATATATAGATTAGAAGATCTATAGCCTATATATTTAGTGATTAAAAAATATATTGTTCGTATTATCTAAACTCTTTATGTTTTTACCATTGTCTGCATGGACATTGCAAAAGCTCGAGATATTCAAATTATTTAGTTTTTTTACGGTGAATAGTTTAGAAATAATAAATGACACTTAAGAACTCGATTTATCCTATTCAAATTGTTTAGTTTTTTATGGTAAATAGTTTAAAAATAATAGATGGCACTTAATAAGTCGAATGATCGGAGTTTGGTTTCGAGTTTGGTTACCACTGAGGTGGTAGCTCAGTGGAAGCATGGCCTTACTTTCAATAAGTGGTTCCGAGTTCGAAATGCACAGACGTCGATTAAATTGTGGAGACCAGATGCTCTCTGCTCGGACACGGGTCTGAAAGGACGTACCGCTCTCCTGGTAGCATCGGTGGTGCCAGGTATGACGTACTCACACATGGTATTCGTGCTGGAGCCCAGAGGGGTAACCGAGCCGGACCCACGGGTGGAGAGGATATGAGTAAAACCGGCTGGGTTGTCCAACACATGATCATTTTTGCTCGCATCGAACATTCTTTTGGTAGTATGGAGGCCCAATGGGGGTTGCTATGTGGGGGTGGGCTTGTCCCTTCCCTCCCCCCCCCCCCCTTTTTTCTTTCCTAACCCAAAAAAAAAAAAAAAAAAAATCTCAGCTAGAACCAATCTTATTAGAGTTGTTACGGGGACACCCCTTCCTTGTTGGTAAACAGTAACCAAGTAAGTAGGTTTTCAACCATTTTTGAAAGATTGGTCGCACAAACATTGACTACAACTTTTTAGACTTCAGAGCAGCAGCCATCGCACTGTTTAGACATGACTCCAATTGCAAAGCCAAGGGATTTAATCATCACGAAATGGAAGTGACATGATGTTGTCCAATGCAAAGTGTGACCTTATATTTTACTTCGTTGTAGGCTGTCGGAACATAACCTTTTTTTTTGTACTGGTGTTTCTTGTCAACATGGTAGGCATCAAACTTGACAGCAGCATCCACCTACCATGCGCTAGGGTGCCGTGCATCCTCCTCCCGCACCAGAGCTGATCACGCCCTACCGAGCCTAGCCTGAAATTTGTTTTGCTTGGAGATCAAATTGGGCTACAACAATTTTAAAAACTGCCCGATCCGATCCAATCCGATTCGATCCAACCTAAAATTATATATATAGATATAAAACATGGAACCAACAGCCACGTGTTAAGAGCACAGTAAATTATTAGGGCAACAAAACAAAGTCAGAAAAATGCATCCAAGTCCTAAAGAGCGTCACCAGGCAATGCCTCGATCTCTCTGTTTGAATTTTGACCTTAAAACAACTTGAGTCGTTGCTGGTTCCACTTCTGAGCAAAGAAAAAATCGGGCTTGTTGGATGGGTCTGGGATTGGCTCTGTAAAATTGGGTCGAGCCTAGGCAAAAATTTAACCCGATGGTCGGGCTGGGTCGGGTTTGGACATAGCCTTTGGGCTTCATTTTCGCAATAGAACCTGGATCAAGCCCGAATCCAGCCTAGGGTTTGATCAGCTCTATCCCGAACTCACTATAAGCCTACTGCTTTTAAGCCCAAGCCCATCAGGATACGATCACTCATATGGCATATGCCAAGTATGGGTTTAATACACGATGTAATTGGCCCTAAATTCCACTATGGTCTCTTTCATAACCACAAGCATGTACAGTGATTAAGCTAAGGTCGGCTGCAAACACTCTGAATTTACTGAAGACTACTCACAAGATTGTGCGATCGGTGCACATGACGAACATTCAAAAATTAATTACATCATAGAGAATCAGGAGCAGAGCCAGGATACAGAAAGGATCAAATGGTAACATTATGCTAAATTTTCATGCGCTACTAAAAAAATAAAATAAAAAATTAATTAAATGGAAGACATATATATTAAATATATAAATATCTTAAGATTTTTAATTTTAGAATATTGCGATTGGAAAACAGCAGAAACATGACCTTACAAGCAAAAAAAGTGCTGCAATTGATAGTAAATAAAAATGAGCTTAACATAGCAAGACATTGCACTAGCATTTAGATATTTGGTGACCAACCAGTATTGATGGAAGAATGAAGACATAGAAGAAGGGGAATTAAGTTGAGCCATTATTTATCAATGTTATGAGAAAGAGAGATGCTCACAACTTCAAGTTTATTGTCATTCAGTTTTTTTTTTTTTTTTTTTCGGAGTTTAGAAGGAAGAACTATACAAGAGAAAAAAGAGCCTCTACCTAGTTTGCGAGAAATTTAGTATCAGCCACTAGGCATGCAATAGAGCGCCTATGAAAAGAAACACGTATGGCCCCATGGATGTATATAGTTCGATCGTGTATAAAATTGCATCTCATGCAAGCAAAAATAGATCTCCATTGTGACTACGAAGATATCCAATATAGTACCAAAATTGTTATGTACAAAATACCCCACCTCCAATACAAAAGTACTGAAAAACAAATTGGTGTTTCGATATCTCCTACATTTAATGTGGCAGCAAATCAAATGCTTTTGATTATAAAATTTCATTTGAAAGCATCCAATGAGTATACCTTCTCATGCCTATGACAATAAATAAAATAAACATGTGTGATGACTAAATAAATAATGTAAGTGCTTAGATTGAAATGATAACAATACAAACATAGCAAATTTAAGTTTTATGTTATACATGGAAATTGTTATCTATGCATGCATGCATATATGCCTATGCATGGTATATGAAGACCATATAATACTCCCCAGTCTCGACCCATCTCCCGGAAGCTCATTCAATTCTCACACTAGTACGGAAAACATAACTGGTTTGGTTTTTAGTATTGATGACCATAGACATTGATAAAATTTGGATTAGGGAGGGTTGTTGGAAAAGGTAATCCAATTTTAGTGTTAAAATTTGGATTATTAGCATTTATGTTGTAATAGTTTTTGAGCATTAGTGCTCCTGTAGATGGTTGCAGGCTTGGCCCAGGTTATAACACTTAGGTCCCACTTAGCCCAGCCCAATAAGTTACAAGTAAGCTGGGTTGAAATCAGACCATCCCAAATTAGCAACAAATCAAAATCCAAAAAAAAAGAAGAAAGAATACTCTTATTCATCATTTGTAGTCATATTTATAATCCTAATTCTATATTGGTACTTTATGTACAATCCCTAATTAGAAAAAAAAAAAACTTGATAACTAATCTTATATAATATGATGGATCATTGCCATCTTCATCTTGGAAACGCTCATCACCTATACTCATAAGAAGCTTGTTCCTGCGCCTTCACCCTAATAATAATAATAGATTTTTTTGGTCTTCACCTTTGTAAAAATTTGATATCCTTCCTTTTTCTTATCTTTTATTATATCTTTTATTATATTTGTGTAATATACATGCCGATACATGTACATGCTATGTAGGTATTGAATCAGGCCAACTTAGATTATTGGGCTAATAATGACTGGGCCAAGCTCGGCAAATTTTAATTTGGCCAAAAGTTTGCGACCCAACCTTAGCCCAAATCGTAGAAAACCTTCAAATGATGCAAGCTAAGTAGAGTAAGCTTTTGGCCTAATGTGCATCCTAACAAGAGCTACCGTAGGATAAGTTAAAGGTTGTTAAGAGAATATTAGATTATTTGTGCTTATTGCCATCTTATGTAGAAGTGGCCACGGTGAACAGCAATGGAGTTCGAATAGGCTAGGACTGCAGATCGAACGATTAACATTTTGGAGGATAGGTAGCTATTTGAGGTGGCACTATAGGGCTGGCCCACCATGATTGACCATGGCTAGTTAGAGGGTCGTAGAGTGTGTGATCTATTTGCCCAGGGAGAGCGGAGGTGGGAGGAGGACCTCGTCAAGTAGGTGTTTAGAGAGCAACTTGCTGAGCTTGTTTTGGCTCTGTCGATCCCAGAGGGGGAGGTGGCAGATAGGAGAGTGTGGAGCAGGACTGGGAGGACGACGGTGAGCGTCTGGGACCTATCGAGGATGGCTGGAGGGCCGTCGGTGCGGTAGATTGATGGCAGTTGGATATAGAGGATGCACATCCACCTTTGGATTGTCCTGTTCCTTTGGAAGGTAGCCTAGGAGTGCTTATCTACCAGAGGGGTGCTGGTGTGGCGGGAAGTGAGGATTCCTGTACTGTGGAACTTACCAGGTGATGGAGGAGTCCATTTACCATGCTCTTTTCAGGTGCCCGAGATCTAGTCAGATATGGAGATGTGCCTCGGTCTAATCCGACTAGTGGCAGATGTGGGCATCCATTGAGGAGTTCCTGCAACATCTGGAGGCCACGGTTCGGAGGTCCGGATGAGAGGAGAGGGAGACTCATGATACCTACCTGGCCTATCATTGCTGGCTGGATAGGAATGCATGAGTTTTTGAGGACGATAGCCCTCATCCGAGGGTGGTGGCGGGCTGACCATTACTGCATGCGGCGGAGATCATCAGCATTATTGAGGCTTCACCTACTAGGTTGGTTAGGAACATCTGGGGTGCCAATTTTGCTCTTACAGCATTCAGGATAGTATTTTTCTCTTGGGTACCCCGACCCCTGGCTTCCTCAAGGTGAACTTCGATGGTAGCATAGTAGAGAACGGAAGCCGCAGAAGTGTGGGATTTGTCATCAGGGACCGCGATGCCAGACTAGTGGTGGCAAGAAGGCGGCAGATCTTCGACTCGTCAGTAGTGTGCGCTGAGCTTAGAGCTACCTAGGAGGGTGTCCCCTATGCAAGGCGGATACTGAGTGCGGGTTGCCTTTTTCTTGAGTTGGATTCGACCACGGTAATTGAGTGGATCCGGAGTCGAGGGTGCTCAGTCGATGATTGACCGCTGTTCCATGACATTTGTAGAACACTGGGGGAGTGTGACTTCTACCAGGCCACACACGTATATCGGGAGGCAAATGGTGTTACAGACTAGGTTGCTTCCTTCGTGATTCATCACTCTGGAGGTTTTACCTGCACAGACCATGGGGTTGTGCCAATGCCTTTATGTAATTTTTTGTTTTCTGATTTTGTTGGTTGTATTCACACCTGTCGGGTGTGAGCCGCCGATGTACCAAAAAAAAAAGGCTTGGATTTCAATATTAGATTAGATTTAGTAAAGAAAGAATAAGAGAGAGAATATGATAGAGTTAAAAGCTTAGCTGGTGTTTTTTGTAGCTGATTATAAAGTCCTCAGGGTGTTTGGTATGGGGTGATCATCTCGAGATCAAGGGTGATAGTGGTGGAGGTGACAAGATCATCGTATTTAGTTGCAGCATAGTAATTCTACGTAGTAGTGATCCTAAATCACTCCCATTTTTTAAATTATTATCTAACTCTGTGATGAAAAATCCGTTCTTGAGGTCAGGTATCCAAGATCACCCTTAGAGCAATGATTTTGGACTAAAATTTGGGAAAAAGAATGCCCCATAATCTAGGAGAAAAAAGGGTATATCAATATACCTAATATATTATATCAATGCTATATAAATTATATTGTATTGGTATTACATATATTATATCTATGATGCATATTATATTATAATATATTATTAATTAATTATTGTAATATGTTATTCAATTATAATAGAAATATATTATTGTACTTTATATTTATATTATGAAATTATTTAATATATCACTTATTTTTATCTTATTTTTCTATACAAAATAAATATTAATACTAAAATAATAAGATAATATAAATATTAATTCTATAATATAAATTAATGTATTTTTATGCAATTAATAATTTATAAGATTAATAAATATATTTCTATGAAGTATATTAATAATTAATATATTAATAAATATATTAATAATTTATTAAAATATATTTTATTTTATTAATAAATATATTTTATGGAATGTATCAAGATAGTTTTGGTATTATATGATGAGTGAGCTTGTCGAAAAGGGGTTACAAAATTAAAACTGCCCCTTAAGATATGAATTATGGTTGGACCTAGAAGTAATTTGTAGTCCACTAGAGATTCAAATATAATTTTTCCTTCAAATTTCTTATGGTGACTATAAAGCAATTTCTTTACATAGAATTAAGGGTGAAAATGGATAGGATAATATCTATTTAGATCCATCTTTATATCTAAATTTATCCGAATATGAATAGAAATTTGAATATTTGACTAATATTAGTATTCGTATCTATATCCATTAAAAAAAAATGGATATAGATATAGATAGACAACTATCCGATCCGTATCCAAATATCTAGTTCTATTTGTAATCCTATTTAATTTTATATAGTACTTATGATTTTTTTTTAAAAATAAATGACTATATTAACATACTATTAACTTGATTGATCACTCACTTAGCAATATCTTTAACACTGTGGTCATAAAGTTTAATTATCCGACTTATATCCATATTTATATACATACTTTCGGTATCTGAGGTATTTGTATCTATTTAAAACAAATATTGATATAAATTTTTACATTCGACTAACATCCGTATCTGTATCAGTATTCGTCAAATGAAATAAATATGAATATGGTTATGCTATTATCTGTTTCATATGCGATCTGATTTCAGCCATACGTAGAATGCCTAAGTAAATAATTGTTTATAGCTCCCTAGTTGTATCTTGTCTTATTTTTAGATTCGTTGCACGTTCCTATTATCAAGAATGGCTGGACCAAGAAATGTATTGCTCTAAGTAAGAGAATACTAAACATGTTACTCATGAATGCCCAAGAATTTTTGATTGTTGGAATATAGCATACCAAATAAGTTGATATTAGATCATAAATAGAATTGGATTATTCTGGGATAAGGATCATCAAGAATTAAAGATCATCTTGGTGGATCTCATGTGGGTCACCAAGCACCACATAAATGTAATTGAGATATAGAGAAGTTTCAATGAAATATTATTATATTGTTTACTGTATTTTTCTTTCCTCTCCATATTATTTACTATTCCCACCATGCTTTGATGTTGATTCAAATCCCTGCTATCCTGCAATATATTTATCTAAACAAATGCCAGAGATACCGCAGCAAACAGTTATAACAAAATTACCATGAAGTATGGTGATATATAACATTTTTAATTTGTATGCCAAGGAGGATTTCTTAGATAATTCATGAATTATTCATAAATAATTTTTGAACTTGTGAATGATGAGATAAATACTTGATCAATCACTTTTCCAATGAGGAAAAAAAATCATGAATAACTCAAGAATTGTTGCCATCCCTTCCACCACTCTTCCATATTAGATTCAGGAGTACAAAGGCCTTCTAATCGAATGGATCAAATCCCGAATGAAGTCACCGTGGGATCATCCTACCATCATCTCCCAGCCATCTGATCTATCATGAGATCTCAATCCCTACTTCCCCCTTATCCAGGTTTGTTCCCCCTTTCGCTCGCCCTGCTAAAATCTAAATATTGAAGCTTTTTGCAACCAAACGCCAATACCTCTCCTCCTTCTCAGAGTTCCAATGGCGACGGTGGGTTTCAACCTCGTCGGAGCCTTCAAAGGATTCTCCTTAGCTTCGAGCTCGTCCTCCTCCTACTTGAAGGGTGACCTTGGCTCGCTTTCGCTCCGCCGCGGGGCCTCCATCTCGTTCCCCTTGAGGGCTCCGCTAACGATCGAGTCGGCGCACAAGAAGGGGGCGGGGAGCACCAAGAACGGCCGGGATTCGAGGGGGAAGAGGCTTGGAGTCAAGATCTACGGCGATCAGGTGGCCCAGCCCGGGGCTATTATCGTTCGGCAGCGCGGGACGAAGGTAAAGGCCCCTCCTTTGAAACCTTCACTTCGTTTTGCTTTGCAATTTTATATCATGCTTCCGGTTAAAGTTTGAAATTTTGTGGCTTTTGGTGCAATTCTTGGGAGAATTCTGATATAACATCATCAACACTTACTTATTCCGAACTTCATTTATAACAAATTGAATCGAATTTCCTCTTTTTTTTTGTTTCCTGATACGATTGTGATATCAATTTTTTTGTGGTAAAAAGGGAGTTATTTCTTTGAGTTTGTCGTACATTTGGGGGTATTACCAGAGCTATTCGTTATTGTTAGGAAAACCTTATATAGCTGTGCTCATTAGATTGTTAAAGTTAAACAGCAACATAAAGGTGAAGGAGGGGTAGTGGTGGTTTTGTTTTTGATTGCGGCTGGGATTGTGAAGGGGGTTGATAAGAAAGGCCTCATGGTTCAGGATTGTCTGCAACTTGTGGGAGGTGGCTGTATTGCTGTTGCTCATGTTTGGAGATGGATTCATTAGTCCAAAATTATAAGCTGATGCTACCATTGGTCATCTAAAGTATTTTTTTGTTGGCTGATGCTTGTTTTACGGCCAGAAGTTTCTACCCTTCAACGAGAAGGTACAACAGGATGTAGATATGACATCTGCCTACATTTCTATAGGATACTGCAATGACCATTATGGGTGACAAATCTTTGGTTTATCTTCCACCATCCAACCAAACATGAAGGTTTTGATGAGATTCATCTAAGGTTTCCTTGGACTAGAAAAATGTCTAGCTAAAGTGAAAAGAAAGCATAGTATGCATTCATCTTTAGAGCACAAAACAAACAAGTCAGAGAGCTGAAATACAGAAAGGAGGGACAATGGGAACTGTAATCTCAGGTAGGAGAGAGGAATGGAGCATAAAGAGAAACAATTTGGTGTTCAAGAGTTGGGAAAGCCAAAGAAAATATGATCAGTCTAACCCATTATTTTTTTTTAACTTTTTAGTTTTCAAAGAATGGGAATGCTGAAGGTTGATGATCCACGTTTTCATTTTATACCTCCATTTTTTCAAGGGAAATTCAGTTGAGACTTTGAAATTCAAAAGGTTTTCATCATAATACTATAAGTACTCCTGACTTTTGGACCACTTTTAAGTAGGAAGCATTGTGAGGAGTAAACTTTTTCATTTTTCTTGTGCAAGGAAGGAGTTGGGGTTACAGAGGTGACACATTGGTACGCTTTTGTCTTGGACCCATGGAATGCTACTGAAGTTTCTTTGACTTAGTGATGCTCAAACTTACTATTTTTCTTTTAAAGGCCCTTTGATGAAAGAATTGTGTTCTTGTGCCATTGTTGAATTGCATGCTTAATATTTTTCTTTGTGTTTCTTGATCAAAGAATGATGCATTGGTCTTTCAGGCAGATTTTTTCACTCTCACAAATATATTATTTCTGACTGATAATATGTCTGATAAAGTGGGATGTAGACATTTTTCTTTTCATCTGTCCTCCAGTTTACTAGGCATATTCAAATATGTATTTATATATGAGTGTGTGTAAGTGTGTATGTATGTATGTCTGCTTGCCTGCTTGTCTGTTTGTCGGTACATGTATGTATGTATATGATCCACATTTAACGTCTTGGGCTCTTTCTTGCTTCTTAATTCTTTGCAGCAACTGTTAGAGAATGACGCCTAGTTGGCATTTTTGATAAGTCCAACCCACCAAAATGACGGAAGAAGAAGATTTGTATTACTTATAAAGGTTGTTAAGGATGCAAGTATTGAAATAACTTTATGGGATGTCAAAGTTTCTTGTATCCTTGAGATGATTTTGCAGCTGTGAGAGTTTTTATGTTTTCTGTTATGAATAAATAAAATGAATGTGTAAATTTAGAATTTTCCTACACATTCTTGTATTTTCATTTTGTCCTTTTGCAAAGTCAGACACGTATAAGTCTGAATCTGATTCTCCCGTCTGTGTCCATGCAACAAAGCAAATAATGTGACCTCTGGTTTTATAGGAATTCCTCACATTTGCAACAATTCTCCTGTCAGTATTACTGAGAATATGTTATGCTTGTAGCATTACATTCTATGATGATTTCCTTTTTAACTCTTCAATTTATTGCAAAATTTCAGTTCCATCCTGGAAAAAATGTCGGACTGGGCAGGGATCACACCATTTTCTCTTTGATAGATGGGCTGGTCAAGTTTGAGAAGTTTGGGCCGGACAAGAAAAAGGTAAATTTGGAATTCTGGATGATATGCATTTTCATGTTTTTGTTAATTTTAGACTTTTCAATGACATGTAATCTGATATAACACAACAGATCAGTGTTTACCCACGAATTGAACAGCCTGAGAACCCGAATAGTTACAGAGCAAAGAAAAGGGAATACTTCCGGCTACAGCGTGAGCGCAAGAAGGCCAAAAAGGAAGGTACTCTTTCTCCGCAATTGGTACTGGCATCAGCAGAGGAAGTTTCTGATGCTGCTCCCATTTGCTGACAGATTACCTATGAAAGATTGTATTCAAAAAAACTTCTCTGTCTGGTTTTGCTTTTGCTGTGGTTGATGTGTAAATCAACAAATGCAATATGAATAGGAGAAGGCTCCAATTTTTCTTTGCTGCCTCTTTTTGCTTTTTTTTTTTTTTTAAATTAGATTTGATATTTTTTTGTGGAGAAATAGAAGTGCAACGAATAGTCTATGGTTATGGTTCTTCCTTAGTTAAGGTGCTATGGGATTTGTACCCAACATAGTACCTAACTAAACTATAGATGTTGATTTTGAAAAAAATTGAGGGTCTATGAGATTTGGAAGTTTCATGCTGCAGTATAGATTAGAATTTGTACTATGCGGGTGCATTTGATCCTGGAGCATCAACATGTTTATGGCTCTCATGCTGAATTTGTTTTGACGGTTCCCTCTTTCTTCATAAAACTTAAAAATTTAAACTGCTAACTTTCTGGATAGTAGCAAACATGAAGATGTAATAAACATCTGGGATTCTGGATAAATAAACATATGATATACAAATATAAGTTATGCTTTAATTAAATTTTTTCTACTCTATCCTGTATAAAATAAACGGAACAAAGAATAGGGCTGCATAAGAAGGTTCTTGATTTCAAAATAACGATCTTCTTTTTTATAATTAAAAATTTATGAGCTTTGAAAATTAAGATTTTTTAGAAGGTATTTGGTTGTTAAAATGAGATTGTTGTAAGTAAAGGTTTTAGGTGAGAAGGCATCTTGTTGTGTATAGTTGGCATGCTTCATGTAATTGTTAGTTTTTAAGTGTTTTGGTATATTAATCTAAAAGTCATATTACAGGAGAGCTTTTTTGGTGGATATGAAAGGCTCCATGTAACTATGAGATATTTGAATTTGACCAACATAGAGAATCCCATAATATTGCCCTTTGGGATAGAAGGAAAGAAAAACAATAGGGTAACTATATGTCTAACATGCTTCATAAGGAATAGGGAAGGAAAATATGGCTAGTGGGATTAGTGTGTTGGCTGAGGGCATTTTAGGTAAAAAGTTTTGACAGAAGGAATCCTTCAAGGAATATTCTGAAATATGAAACTTCCTTTT
Source organism: Phoenix dactylifera (assembly GCF_009389715.1). Lineage (NCBI taxonomy): Eukaryota > Viridiplantae > Streptophyta > Magnoliopsida > Arecales > Arecaceae > Phoenix > Phoenix dactylifera. Next base: position 84,721 of record NW_024067762.1, on the reverse strand, counting down.
CATAATATAGTATAGGTGAGATCTATACTATATTATCAAAATTAATGAAACAGAGATCTATATTTCTACAATTGGCTGCATGTGCCTGATAGCTTTATAAGAATACCTTCATCCAACACAATTTCTATGTGCTTAAGCTTGTGATGAGGGTCTTGTCTCTTACACAAAGGGAATCAAGAGTCTGTTTTACTTTAGCATATGAGACTCATGGAAACTGTTGCTATTTATATGTAGCCATTGCACTGCTTAAGAAATATACTTTTTTATTCTATTCAAATATTAAACTGAAGTTTATACCTTTGTATTCTATTCAAATATCATAATGAAACCTGAAGGCTTTTATACTGATAATACTTTGTCCCATAACCACCTTGACCCTACTTAAGATTTTTATTTGCATTAAGAGGATACTTAGGTTGGGTTTTGGACCTAGGTCTAAGTTATACTCCAAAGCTGGACAGAGGTTAAACCAGTTATGGCTACAATGCTTTATGGTTTACACTCTATGCAAGCCCTAATATGTTGCTGGTCCACGTTAAGCCCAACTCCCCAGACAAAAGAAATAGGGAAGAAAACAAGAAAGTGTCTAGACATAAGATGTGGGTGTGGAGGAGAGGAGACAAGTTAAACAAGATGAAGAATAATACAATCACAAGCTAACAACATCCAAAACCTTAGGCAATTAATAATATTAGACAAATGCACATATAAACCCACTTATTTGAACATCAAGTAGTTGTAAATCTGTTTCGTAATATAAATTAATTATAATTCTTTTTGACTTCCTATTGGGAATTAGAATTTGTTATTACTAGCTTCAAAAAGTAGGGAAGAGAATTGTAGGTAGGTGAAGAGAATGATATAACCCACTTGCATGTGTTGCCTATTTTGTATGTCTATAAAAGAGTACATGTGAGGACCCATGCATGTGTATGTTTAGTCCCATATTAGTTGTGTGTTGGGTAGGTCTTGGATACTTAAGGAGGGCCAAGGACTCCAAAATAATACCTTTTGACTAGTCTTTTTGGGCCGGGCCTTTGATCATTACAAGTGGTATCGGAGTGGACTTTGCTCATGGTTCATGAGTGACGAGGAGATGCTACAACCCTTTTAGGACTAAGCATGAGCCGATCATGTTGACTATGAGATTCCCTTCTCTTGGCAAGGAAGTTAGGCTTAAATAAAGGGAGTGCGAGGATCCATGCGGGCATATATTTAGTCCTATATGGTTGTGCGTTCGGAAGATCTTTAGTACTTAAATAGGGCCAAGGATCTCAAAATAATACCTTTTGGATGGCTTTTTTGTCTGAGGCCCTGGGTCATTAGAAACTTTTGTGGGCATGTGTTTAGTCCCACGCCGTTGTATATAAGAAAAATCTTGAATACTTATATAGGGTCAAGGATTCCAAATGACAACTTCCTGGCTAGCCTTTTTGTGTAGGGCTGTTGGATGTTGCAAATGGTTTCAAACTCAACTAATGGTCTATGTGGACTACGGGATACTACAACGCAGGCTTTTTTGGGGTTGACTGCGAGCCTATCTTGGTGTTTATGATTCTAATTGGATCGTTAGCTCGACGAGGATGCACGGCTTAAATGAGGGTAGCATGTGAGGTCTCGTAAGGTTGTGTTTAGTATCTTATTGGTTGTGTATGGGGAAGATCTTTGGTAGTTATACCGGGCCAAGGAACCCAATAACAACTTCTTGGCTAGCTTTTATGCATGAGGTCTTGGGTCATTACTGTGCATATATAAACAATGACTAGAATAAGAAACAAGGATAAGAGTTTGGTAGAAAAAAATTGAGATGTTTGTGAATGGATTGTGCTATATGAGAGATATGGTAGCCTCAAATGTTAAGCACACCTAAGTATTTCTTTACCTAATTAATGACTACAAGCAATTCTGGATTAGGGCTATCATGTGGTTACAATAACATTAAAAAATCCATCCGTAGTGGTCTGAATATTATAAGGGCATACATGATTTCAAGTCATGGTATCATTATATAGCTAAACTTTGTTATGCAACCATGATCTGCATCACCTAAGCCTTTATATTCAGCAAGTCTAAACATTCATTTGTTTTCCTTCTAAGATAAATGTAATAAACTTTTCTCTGTCCTATTTCAGTTGGAAAATTGATGAAGGTGCATTTGTATGAATCAGTAACATACTATAGAAGTCATGAACCTAAGGGAGGAAAAAAAGAAAATATAAAAGAATGAGAGGTTCAAGCTTGGGATGAGAAACAGTAGATGTGAGATCCACCACTTTTTTAATAGGGGATAGTCACCTCTAAGAAATAATATAACATCAGATACTAACTTTTTTGACATCCATAGCTGCATTCTGTTATTGACATGTGCAGATCAGTCAAAGCGAGGTTTTCATGTCAGTGAAAGGGAGTGGGTTTGAGTTTTCTAGTAAGTGAGGTACATTAAATTTTTTTCTATACATATTGATATCTAAAGATCTCATGCCCATCTCTTTAGAGTCCATTTATTGGATGAGACCACAGGGCTCACAAAGTGACAAATGTAGAGAGTGGGTATTCTAAGCAAAACGACTATAGTGATGAAAGAATGAATGGGTTTTTTATTAAAAAAAAAACAATTTCAGTGGAATATCTTTGTCTACTTATAGCTTTAGATACAGAAGAATGAAAGAGAGTAAGAATTGAGGAGAGATTGTTTAGATGGGTAGTTATATATCTTTAGTGAATCCTTCCAATGATAGTTAAGGATGATGATTGTTGAAGGCTATTTACATTAACTTGAACTGGGGTTATCTCTTCTTTAGAGGAGAGTAACCTAGAAGTTGAGCCAGGAATTTTACCTAGGGGGTCAAAGTATAATTACTTACAATTTACATGAATTGACAGTAGAAAATTTTTGTATTCATCTCACCTTAATGCATTGATATGAAAATCAGTTAAAAGAAAAATAATTGCCTTGATTCACATTACTATACAATAATGATAATATTCTTTTTTATAGCTATGTAGAATAATGTTTTACTCTTAAACAATTTAAAAATGATCTATATTTTATAAACAATGAATTGAATAAATAACAATCATCATTTTCATTGTAATGGTAAATAAAAAATTTAAAGGGACTTGATTATTTGGGGATATTTCTGCACTTTAAAAGCTCGAACTAAATTAGGAACTAGATGACAGACAACGATAAATAGTAAACAACAATAGAAAGCCCTAATATTGAACTGGAATCGGTGAATATAGACTGTTGGGATTACCATTGCTTAACCTAGATGGAGTTTTGTGTTTGTTGCTTCTTTTGGCAATGCTTGTCAAATCTTGCAGACAATAGAAAGTGAGAGGAAGGAGATTTGACAAAGTTTCTTAGGTCTTGGTGGTTGTACACACACATACATGTTTTTTCAAGATCTTACAAACCATGATTTGGATCATAATCCATATCAAAAGTACCCTCACTGATCTAGATCAAATCCCTAGATCATGATCAATGTGGATCATCAGATCCAAATTTCAACATTAGGATTTGGGTTGTAGATTTTTATCCTTTAAATCTTGAGATTTGTATCTAGCCATCTAGGTTATGAATTTACATACTAAATTATTAGGATACCCGTATTCAAGGTCTGAGGAACCATCCCGAACCGCCTGGTTCGGGGCGTTCCGGCCGTATCAGTGGTGGACCAGGACGGTTCCGGCATTGAAACCGAGACATTGTCGCCGGAGGGGGAGAAGGAGAAGAAAAAAGAGGAAGAGAGAGAGCAGGGGAAGGGAGAGGGAGAGGAAGGAAGAGAGGCCGACCGGGGAGCCTTCATGCGGAGGAGGCGGAGGCCGGGAGATGCAGACTTCAACTTAAAAAACACAAAAATAGAAGGGCCCCCCTTCGGGCTTCTATTTTGAACGAAACAGGGGATCGAAGGCAGAACCCTGCCTTCATGTCTTCCCGGCCTTTGCCTCCGCGCGGAGGCTTCCCGGTCTCTCTCTTCCTTCCTCTCCCTCTCCCTCCCCCACTCTCTCTTTTCCTCTCTCGTTCTCCCTTTCCACCATCTCTTCTACTGTGTCAGTACGAGCCTAGCCCGGCACGATGCGGGCCCGTACGGACTTATCTTGCCAGACAATCGGTACGGTGCCTGGTACCGGTTCCGCCGACGTTGCCCATATTCAATATCAATTTATTTCCTTGACTTTAGAAAGATCAGTTCATCATTGAAAAACTTCCATAACATCAAATGGGCAATCTCCTTTAACTTTTTACTTTTAAAAGCAAAGAAAGAAAAAAGAGATTTAATTGTTTTGGAGCTAAGACATAAGAGTTTAGTTTTTCAAATCTCTGTTGCTATTTGATTCCTTTTAGACTATCTACCTTAAAAAAAAATTGAATTTTGTAAGCCTTTGCATGTGTATGTATATAGGGTCAAATAACTCTCATGAAGATATTGTATATACTTCTATGGTGAAATAAAGGCTATATTGATTAACTAAACATGGTTTTTGTTTCTTGGACATGATATTTATGAGCTTATGGTTGTTGAAAAGTGAACTTTTATGTCTTCATATGAGGATTTCACGCTCATTATTTGTACAAATCACAATTTAATTATGCTGCTTTTCATGCTTTCTGAACCCGATTTTTTTATGTCTAAAAGAAATTGAAAAGTCTTATGATTTGTGATCCTATTTGGCTCCCTCTACAATTTGCAATATAGCAATATTGCACATCAACAGTCACTGGAGGGAAGAGAGGTAAGGGGAAGGGAGGGAAGCCTCTTAGTCACCTAAGTATCCTTTTGGTGTGGGGTGGGGTGGGCTTTTGGTTTTTTGGGGGGGGGGGGGGGTGGTGGTGGTGGTGGCAAGAGAGAGAGAGAGAGAGAGAGAGAGGTAGCCGTACTTAAATACCTTCTTTTGGAGTCTTGCTGACTCATTTTAGCTCATCATCCAAGTTGGAGGGGGGAACTAAGAGAGGTTAGGGGATGATCTTGCAATGCTTCTCAAATCTTGCGGATAGTAGAAAGTGAGAGGAAGGAGATTTGACAAAGTTTCCTAGGTCTTGCTAGTTGTGCACGCACATACATGTTTTGTCAAGATCTTACAGTCCATGATCTGGATCATAAAATCCATACTAAAAGTACCCTCACCGGTCTAGATCAAATCCCTAGATCATGATCATTGTGGATCATAAGATCATAAGATTCAGGTTGTGGATTATTATCCTTTAGATCATAAGATTTAGTTCTAGCCATCTAGGTCATGAATTTACATACTAAATCATTAGGATACCATATTCAATATCAATTTATTTCATTGACTTTTACAAAGATCAATTCTTTATTGTAGAACTTCTGTAACATCAAATCAGCAATCTCCTTTAAATTTTTAACCTTTAAGAGTAAAGAAAGAAAAAGAGATTTAATTGTTTTGGAGCTAAGACTTAAGAGTTTAGTTATTCATTTCTCTTTTGATTCCTTCTAGACTATCTTACCTTAAAAGAGAACTGAATTTAATAAGCCTTTACATGCGTATGTATATAGGGTCAAATAACTCTCATGAAGATATTGTTTATACTTCCATGATGAAATAAAAATATACTGATTAACTAAATGTGGTTTTCGTTTCTTGGACATGATATTTATGAGCTTATGGTTGTTGAAAAGTGAACTTTTATGTCTTTATATGATGATTTCACACTCATTATTTGTACAAATCACAATTTAATTATGCTTCTTTTCATGCTTTCTCAACCCAATTTTTTAAAAGAAATCGAGAAGTCTTATGATTTGTGATCTGATTTTTGACTCCCTCTACAATTTGCAATACAACAATATTGCACATCAACACACAGGAGGGAAGAGAGAGAGAGAGAGAGGGCGGCAGCCTTACTGAAATACCTTATAGGTTAAGAGTTGGAATTAGAAGCATGAGAGTGGGAGTGGTCATTTGAGAATGGGGTGCCTTGCCTCAAGCCCTAGCAAGAGAGAGGGCCATTGAGAGAGACAGTCATGATAGGGATGGGATGTTGCAAAGTATGGGGGGGAGGGGGAGGGGGAGGGGAAGGGGGGGGGGGGGGGATTGTGGAGGGAGAGAGTGGCAGCCTTACTTAAATACCTTATAGGTTAAGAGTTGGAATTGGAAGCATGAGAGTGGGAGTGGTCATTTGAGAATGGGGAGCCTTGCCTCAAGCCCTAACAAGAGACAGGGCCATTGAGAAAGACAGTCATGATAGGGATGGGATTTTGCAAAGTATAGGAAATATCAAAATCTTGTTAGTCCCATTTTATGTTTTATTACTATTTCTTTTACTTGACTTGGCAATGATTGAAATAATATTGAGTTTTTGAGTGGGCTAGGGGGTCCTATGGGGCTTTGGTCATTCTAGTGGGAGGGGAGGGTGTGGGCGTGCGAGGCAATATCCAATGAACAGAAGGGAGATGGTAAAGAAGATTCTTGGGGGCAGGGAGGCACATGCCCCCTCCCACCCCCTTCCTTCCCATTGCCTTGTCCACCAAATGAGTGCATGGGATTATCACTACCTTTGTTTTCACTTGCACTGAAAGTTTGAATTAACTAAAGGTTGCCTATGGAGACAGATTAGAGGTACCAATAATCCTTCAAAGTTAAGTATCTATTTTGCCCCAATTTCCTTGCTAATAGAAGAAATTAAGGAAAAGTCTCCCTCCCTCTCTCTCACATACGTACATACATAGATACAAAATTAACCTGATTTCTTATTATTGAAAAAAAAATTCAAAGCACCATCATATATCATTATCAGTATCATGTCTAAATAAGTCATTATCTTTAGTCCAAATTAACATGATTTCTTATTATACATACATATATACATGCATACAAAATTAACCTGATTGTTTATTATTGGAAAGAATTCGAAGAACCATCATGTATTATTTAGACATGACACTAATAATATCCTGATTTTACACTTACATACCTACATAAATACATACAAACTTAACCTATTTTCTTATTATTAGAAGAAATTCAAAGAACCATCTTATATCATCATTAATATCATGTCTAAATCAGTCATTATATTTAGTCAGAATTAAGCTGATTTCTTATTATTGAAAAAATTCAAATCACCATCATATATTATTATTAGTATCATGTCTAAAAAAGTTATTATCTTTAGTCTGCATTTTCTTATGGGAACCAGTAGAGCTTCTAAGTTTCTGTTGATCTCAAGATGTTTTTATTTGGGTCTCATCTGGTGCCAAAAAGAAAGCATTGATCAAGAACTAGGTTCACCCCTGTGACAGCTGACACTTGAATTATCCGGAGGTCACAACTCAAAGTCAGGAAGGGTTGATTCTGTATATGACTGAACTAATGACAATTTAATCAATCCAGCAACATCTTGGCTTTGTGGAGAAAGGGATACAACCTTTGATAAAAAAGAGTAAGATTATACAGTATCAAATTTTTTGGTTTAGTGGAAGTTCAAAGAAAAAGGACAAACCTGGTGTAAATAATTGAAGAGACCCAGTGTGTTGCTGCAGTAAATAAACAGAGACTTTTAAAATGGAAAAATGATGTTAAGTTGGATGAACATTTACTTGACTGCGACTTCCATTGTCAAGTCCATGGAATAGACATCTCTTCCATATCATTAGATCTCGAAGGCCTTATTCTACATAGACCAGGTATCTACTTTTCTTGTATTGGTGGAAGACTAGGAGTTCTAGCAGTCTCCTATATGTAGAAGAGCTGCAGAGGAATCTCCTTCAGTTTGATTATTAGAGGACGGTGACTTTGTCGAATACCTCAAGTTTCTGTTCTGGGACAACTGGGACCACTGAACATAACCATTGAAGGAGACAAAACACCATAAAATTTTGAGTGGACTGTGCTTTAATCAAGGCTGACGGTTTATATCAACCTCTTCAATCTCCAAGCTCGTATTGAATTTGCTTTAGTGTGCTTGTAGTGGATAACCAGCTGAAGCTGTGGGATGGCAAGCACCCAAGTGTCATTTTTTGATGCTAGTATTTCTCAGATGCAATGGTCTTGAATTCAAAAACAGGGAAGAGAGATTTACGGGAGAGCAAAAGATTGCTCTCTCTCTCTCTCTCTCTCTCTCTCTCTCAAATTGTATGAGCCCATTTAGTAACTATGAGAAAGCTTCGCTTTTTGATCTCGAAGTCCTCATATAACACTTCTTCCAGTCGGATCACTTGTTTAGCTGGACTCTCTCGTTCTTCCAGAATCTGTAAATGATTTGTTTTCTCTATATACAGATAACTGATATAAGAAGTTTGTGATAGTTCAAGTGATTCATAAATCTAACAGTTGAATCCAAAGGAAATGGAGTCAATGTCAGGAGCAGTTGGTAGAGAATTGTGGCATGCTAGCTCTTGTTAGAATTCCTGATAGAGTCTTGGAAAAGAAATCCAGTACAAGATCTTACATGTTACATATTGTATCTCATTCAAAAACAGGCATTAATGTTCCACACAAAGGATATAAGAGTAAGTCATGGCAATTGGTTCAAGCTCCTATTCAGAAGATGGATAGGTAGATTGCAGAGACCACAGCAATGGTGACGGTACCATCAAAGCTGTTCTGATGCATGAAGCCTATTCAGAAGATGGATAGGTAGATTGCGGAGACCACAGCAATGGTGAAGGTACCATCAAAACGGTTCTGATGCATGATTCCTCCAGATGCAGGGGTAGCATTAGGGGATGCTGATGTAGCTGCATACATGTGTTGACACAATTTTGATTTAGGAAATTACTCTGAAACTACTGTAAGCTGTAAGAGAGCATAAGTTTTATAAAGCTTAACCTTTAGTAGTGCCATTGAAGATAGAATAGTCTGGCGAGCTTGGAGATATATTTAGAAGTTCTGTCAAACATGTCAGAAACAAGAGAAAAGTGAGAAAGAAGATAGTATAATTTCTTTAGTCATAATTGACAACCACCACTGGTTGTTTCATCTTGTTAATATGAATGACAAAATGATTTGATAATTTGTTTGAGAAAAAAGTGTCCATCATAATTAAACTCATATTATTAATTATTTTTACGAGTTCTAGTCTTTCTCTAAAATTAAACTTATATGTTATAGGTGTTATGTAATCAATGTTTATGAACTAAAGAGCAAACCTGCCACTGATTATGGTCACTACTAACTTCGACAATATGTGGTGCAAATCTGAACTAGAATTTGATGGCTGATATCAGGTTGAGCCAGTCAAAAATTGACAGTCAATTTTTTTTTGCTGGAGAAGCCAGTACAAAGCTCAACAAAGTTCTAGATTGTGGAAAGTTTTAAGTATGTGAGTACCGAGTGACACCAATTTTTGTTGTTATTCCATAGTCAGATTGATGGAATTCTTCAACATAGACAAAAGATCGCTGAAAAACCTTTTTTCTATCGAAAATGTTTTCTTAAATTTTGCCAATCCTTTCTCTCATCGATTTGGTATCTGAAAAGTGAAAGCCTGTAAAAAGAATTCAATGTATTGCAGGCTTAGGGTGGGAACTTCCTACTTAACACTAGAGCCTTCCAGTTTTGTCTTGTAGATTCAACCAAGTTGATTTAATATTTGATAGAGCGGTTAAAACATTGAAGTTGATTTTTTTTTTTTAAATTTTAAATGCAAATTTATCAAATCTATTAAAAACTATTGACATTAAATGTTTATATCTGAAGATTAGAAAGATTGATATTTGATTTCTTCTGTTGCGTACTAAACTAGTAATTGGTTTTGTACTGTGAATTGGGATGTGGTTTGCTGGCATAAAAGATGAGGGCATTAAAGCTGACAAAACTTGAAAGGACTGAAATAAAACAAGAATTCAGAGAAAGGCTTTGAGAGGTTGGTGCTTCATTGAATTGATATTAACAAGTCTTGTAAATTATGGAAAATTTCTTTGGGAAAGTATCTACAAATTGACATGGAGATAAGCATTTGGGAAGAAAAGTTGCACGGTTAACATGTTCATCAAATTGGTTTAAGATGGCATTGTTTTGTTTATTTCATTATTGCCTATGATGCCAGTGTTATATTGCCTTTTCAATTCCATCAAAAAAAGTATTATATTTTCAAGGAAGTAAGTTTAAGCTCAAAGGAATATGTTCATATTTTTAGTCTGGCTTGTTGATTTTTTGAATGCTATAATTATAAGTCAAGGATGTTTCATTCGCTCTGATCAATTGCTCCTTGACTTGTAACACTATTCTAACTCTCAGTGCTTTTTCAAGTGAGAGTTCTGAGTTATCCAATTAACTTATTTCAAAAAAAAAAAAACATGGGCAGACATTTCTTTCATTTGGGTTTTATGTAGACAAAGGTCAAGTATCTGGCTTTTAATTCCTTAATTTAAAAGAAATATAAAGCATATGATGAATAAAGAAGTTTGTAAACAATACAAAATGCATTAATCAGAAGTAATTAACACATTTCTTTTTGTTTTTGGCTGTATGGAACTAATACAAATGTGTCATTCAACCAATAAATTTGTCATCAAAACAGCTACTATACAATGATTTCTACAGCCCTAAGTTATGTATATAATTATTCTTTTCGGTTAATGACATTGTAATCTTGTTATACTAGCTGGCCATGAATAAGGAACGTAATTTGACCTTTCCACTGCTCATCTGATAAAAATACCACCTTTTGAATTCAGATATCCTTGTCAGTTCAAGGAAAACACATTATTCTGCAAACAGTGACAATCAGGAGTTGTTATTTTTACTGTTATTATCCGATGTTTCGTGTCATTGATGGCTTATAATCATAAGAGCATTCCGTTAATCTTTTCAAATGCACACATTCACTTATCTAACTAAATATGTTTCTAAAAATTAAAGGCCTGTTTCATATCATTGTTAATTTTATGTTAATGTTTCTCTACAAATTAGTGAAATGCCAGATGTACATGAATGTTGTTGATAGAATTTGCACAAAAGATCTGCTGCTATTCTTTTTTTTTTTATAATTATTTTTATTTTCACTCTTTTCTGGAAGCAATAATCTATGCTACCAAAATCTCAAAAGATTTTACAAACAATTTTTTTTAAAAAAAAGCTTGCGCAGTCTAGTTCACTTATCTTCAAAGGGTTTTTAAAAATAAAACAGAAAAAGATATATAACAAAGAATCCCAAAAAATAGAAAAAAAAGACCGAATATCCGAATATATAATCACAAAACCCTATGCTGGAAGGTAAATAAGACTATGGTTTCTTCTATCAGCAAAACCAATGGAGCTTTCCTGCTAATCAGACTCATCACTTTTGATACATGAAACTTTGTAGGCATGAAATGGATGCATGAAGCAATAAGATTATGCAGTAGATATTCAAATATGATATGAATCCTAAGTACTTAATGTCAAAATATAATAAAATTAAATTTGATTGCACTATGTGAGGGCCCTCAAAACCCACCCATCCATCCATCTCATAAGTTTAAATTATATAACTCGAACATCCGCAAACCTGCTTGTCTTTAAATTGATCTGAATTTTAAGATGGTCCACGGATCAGATTTTGCAGAGCCAAACCTTTTTAGTCCTACAAATTAGGCTGGAGTTAGTCTTCAAACAAAATTTTTATGTGAAATTGGACCAGGCCTATACTAGCACAATCGAAAAGCAAACAATCAATCTACCCCAGAGAAGCAAACTATTGAAGCTATGAATTATGTTGCACAGAAAAAAAGGATCAGTCAGGTCCGGTTAAAATATGAACAACCTAACCTGATTCAATTTGTAAATCTATTGAGCCAACCTGGTCTGAACCGTTCCTTAGCAAACTCCTAATCCAACCCAAAATGAAATGAAACCAAGCTGACCTTGACCTTCACTACCTAAAAGAGAACTCAATAGGACTCCTAGATTTTCAACACATGGCTAAGTTGATTTGGGCAAGATCAGCTTAGGAGTTTTGCCATATAATGATACAGCTCAAGTTTGAGTTTTCTGTCTCAGGTTGGGATCCTTTATGGCTTTGTTTGAGCCATGTCAGTTTAGAAGTCCTTCCATGGAGATTCTGATTTGGTTGAAGTGCTGCCTCAACTAAGATCCAACCAGCTTGAAACTGGGTCAAATATTTTCCACTGCAAGCTCAATCCAGATAAGTTACATATTGGCTGGACCTAATTCATGTTGCAAATCTTGAGAAAGAGATGCCTCTTGCTGCAAATGAAGGTCACCTAAATAGTAGTAGTTAGGAGTGTTCTTACTAGGGCAGTTCGTGACGCTGGCGTTGGCTAGCTTGCAAGCCTCTGGAAGCTGGAGGAGCCTATTGAACTGGAGCCCAAGACTCTTGATGGTCGACGAGCCGGCGTGCGTCTGCTGGATGATGTAGCAGAGGCAGACTGCATCTTTGTTTCGGATGTCGGTCACCGAGCCGCAACATTGGCTCGAGGGCGAGTTGGCCTTGGCAGTAGCAAAGTCCAGGCATCCGGTCAGCTTCTGAAACTCCGGCGCACACTTACTTTGGACAGAGGAGTCATCGGAGGCGGCCGCCGCTAGCAGAGATAAGAGGAGGCAAGAAAGGAGAAGAGATTGGATACCACCCTTCATTTCTCTTACAAGCTAGTATCTCTGAAGGTGGAGCTGGAGTTGTATGTGTGGCAAGGAGGGAGATGGATGGATATATATGTAGATGAGGATGTAGGAAAGGCTGCGAGCAATGAATTGGGGTGTTGAATGTTAGGCTGGATTGGTGGTGGCCTCCTTTTAATGAGGGGCTGTTTGCTGTGTTTAATTCTGAGGTGCTGAGTAGGTGGGGCGGGGCAGGTTCTGTAGGCACGGTTATGAGGATGAGTTTTTAGGAGAGATCTTAGTAAGTCTTTTTTTTTTTGTTCTCTCTCCTGTGTTTGTGGTCTAACATGGCTCTTGAGTATCTTAACTAGGAACAAGTGGCCAATTTGGAGACACTTTAGGCTGTCATGGCCTTTGTTGGTTAAGGGTAACCTTCATCAAGCTTCATTCATTTCTTCTTTGCTTGACACCTAATCGAGGGTCCATGCCCTGAGCTTTAGATATGAAAGCATGGAGAAGGCTTGTGGGATGGTTATATTTGGGGACATGTACTGAATTTTATTGAATAGACTGAGCGGGTTTCACTGTCCGGCCAGAAGGTTTCTAAATGATCATTTATTGCTTTATTAGATTGGGTAGTTGGGTGTTCTGGAGGGACCCTTTTTATTCAATGAAACAACCCTTGTAAATGGGGAAGCTAGGTTGGCTTATAATATGCGCAGTCCCATTTGGCTTTGAGGACTCATTTAGTCCGCTGAAAGAATTTTCTCCCGCCGGAATGTATTTTTCTGCAAAGTTGATATCTTAGTATATGATATTCGGAAAAAATAGTTTTTGCATGTTTGGTTGATCATAAAAAAGGTATATTACAAAAGTGGCTTATGTTTAATTTAGCATCTACTTTTCTAGAAAAGTTATATAAAATACTTGTTATGCTCTTAATAAAAGAAAAGATCTTACCCTATTATATTTAAAAATTTAAGGACATTTTTTTTAAAAAAAATACTCTAATTCTCAAATGGTAGGAGTTGGACTTTTTCATGTCCTATATAGGTTACTTTTTTATGAAGTGTGGAAACCTTATTTTCACGAGAAAGTTATTTTTCTCTCTCTCTTTTTTTTTTGAAAACTCTAACCAAACATGAAGCATTTCTTCATTTTTCTGTTATCCACACTTTTTTTTCTTTTCTTGCGAACCAAGTGGGTCCAAAACGAATATGGTTATGACTTTAGTTTGGTCATGATGTTTGAGATCGTTGCTTTGGTTTTTCGCTTTGGGTTCATAAATCCATATTGAGCTCTAACATGGATGGTACTGTAAAGAGTGTAATGCAAAGGAATCTGATTTATTTTTGAATTCTTCATAAATGAGATTCCCAGCTCTCACATAGTCCACACTTCACATGATTAGATTTGCAAGTTTTCAGCTCCATCTTTCTTAGTTATTATCCATATCAATATGAAGGTTCTGTTACTTGGGTTTGATGGACTATATGCAGGAGACTTCTAGATAGAGGCTTGATGTACTTTTGCATCGAATCTAGACTATTTATACATTATATCTACAACATGATAAGATAGCATGCTTGCAAGTTCTCATCTATTATGTTTCTCATTAAGTTTATCTATCAACTTGAAGTGCAATTTGTTGGGAAGGTATGATACAAATAATATCCTTTATAAGGGTGTAACTTATTGGAAGGGTGAGTATGTGATATTTAGACATGCTATTAAAATTTCACATGCAAATGCTCATGGAGATAGTAATCAATATAAGGAGTGCGTACCTGCAATTCCCCTACTTCTCAAAGTACACCATTGAAGTAGGTGGGTTCCATGCACGTTACACTGGAAATTATCAGCCACCGGTGTGGTTCAAAGGCCACTTCCAGGGTGCAACATCCTTTAACTTTCAAATAATTTCTTCCACATGTCGATTGATTGATGAACCTGCTGAACCAACCATCTGGAAGCACAAGTTGGAAGATTTGACCATTCGGAATGTTGAGTTTGTGTTTAAATTTCATTAGATGCAAGAAAGCGATAGAATATTCTTAGAGGCTTTTAAGCATAAATTATTCATCATGTAGTTTATGTTGAACCACCTCTATTGATGACAATTGTTTTAAGATTTAGTTTGTAGAAACTAGTTTTGCAAATCTATTGCACCGTCAATTAATTTGCAAGCGGTTTCTAGGTCCAAATTCACCTTAACCAATATCCGATCCAAAGTGGTTTTAAGGAGTGATAAGTACCTGGATATGATCGATGTATTTGGTTGGTCTGATCTAGCTGATCTAAACATTGTTAGTTAATACTGCATTTTCAACTATTTATTTTGCCAGTCTAGTTGATATTGATTTAGTCAAGATAGATCCATAATAACCAACATTTTTAGGACCCAAAAATTTTAGGCATTCTTCAGGTGATTTTGTAGTTCTCATGTGATGGGGATGACAAGGTCGGTTCGTGGACTGTCCTTTTGCCCTCGAATGGTCGAAAGAAGATAGTACATCAAGCTATTCGCAATGGTTAATTCGATCGTTATTAGGTCTTAATTGCAAGGAGGGGGACGCTGAAAGCGGGCTAATGACTGGAGTATGAGGCTCATCCCTGGCGCGCACCTGGGGTACACCGAGCAGCACCCAATTCGGAGTACGGTTCAAGTCCGAAACGATGCCTACAAGTTGGATCCAAGTACTTCCTTGCATGCACCATTGCCCAAACTGGATCAAGGGGTCATCCTCAAATTTGATGAATCTAATTAAATTTTCATATTCACTTGTGAAAAAAATTTCTTTTATATTTAATGGCTTTACGAAAAAGAGTATTGCTATACCTACTTACACCTCTTTGATGGCTTCGTGACTAAAGCTGATCAAAACTGGGCCTGGCCGGGCTCGGGCCGGGCTCTACAGCAGAAATTAGGCCCGATGGCTATGCCCAGACCCGGCCCGGCCCGACTGTCGGGCTTAAATTTTTGTCCAGATCCGATCCAACCTTATAAATCTGGTCCCAGGCCCGACCCGACAGGCCCGACCCAACACGCGACCCGACAGGCCCAATTTTTCACGAACAAAGCTGGTGCACACAAAATAAATAAAATAAAATAAAATAAACCATCTCGGCGCTCGGATTCTTACTAATCCCTGTGGATCAGAAAATGCAACAAATTAACTTGCTAGTGCACACAAAATAAATAAAATAAAATAAAATAAATATTAAAATTAGAATAAAAAGATACTTGTATATGGTGAACCGTAATATTGCTTTATTGTGTCCCGGGGGATCGAAACACCGAGAAAGCTTTTCCATATGTGAGGGTAATGTTGTATATATTTGACCTTCCCCATACCTCGTAGTTCTAGAGCCTTGTGCACTGGAACACTTTTCTCTTGAAACATAAGGAAAGAAATAGAAAAGCAAGGTGGGAAATACAGATGGTAGAACATGTCTTGTGCATAGATATATTGGAGGAGTTTGTGTTATATAACAACATTTACACTTCATCTCAACAATTTAGCTGACAACAGTAAGGGTCACATGGATCAAGTTAAAAGGAGTCAGAATGGACATAGGTCATGTGACTCTTGCTGGGCTAGATAGAGTTTTAATTACAAATCACACTATATGGAGGCATAGGCCCAAGAGGTAGAATTCGATTGTGATGTGGATAGGCAGGCCGAAGGATTGGAACCTACCTGTGATTAACTATGTTGCAGTATAAGTCACAAGCCGAAGGATATTTAATAGTGATGCGGTTCATGGTTACACCATATCTAAGATTATAGGAGAGAAGCTTAACTAGCGAAACCATTGAGGGTCTTGATGATATGTGCTGTTACAAGGATCAGCAGTTGTGTTCAACTATTTTGTTTCTAATATAAATTATTTTGTTGAAGACTTTTTAACAATCTAACATATCAATGCATTTTGTCCTAGCTTACATTAGCTTTTCACTCTGCGCTTCGGGGTACCTGCACGAAGCTTTGGTCGGGAATTTTGGTGAAGGCCCTCCGATGGTTAAGTTAGCTAGGCTTTTGGAGAGGTTTCACAGTGCCTTGGATGGCCTCTTCCAGCTTACAATAGCTTATAATGGCCTACCGAAGGCTTTTTTCCTACTCCTAGGGCAAGGGTCTCGACCGTTACCTGATATTTCGAGTCGATTCGTGATCAGCTGGCCATTAATTAGAGGCGACATACAACATGGAGATCCATCCTGCGAGCGGAGAATTCGAGAGTTATCTTTCTAGCTCTATTCTGAGGGTCCGCCACGTCATTCCAAATGAAAGTGGTCGAGGGTGTTCTTAAATACGTCGTGTGCACACTTACTCCCAAGCGTTACCTGGTGGTATGCGAGGAATCAGTCATCAATGCCCAGCCCCCTAAGGCGGCTGTCATAATGACCGGCCTTTAACATCGCGATCCAGGAAGATCCTCTGAGGGAGCTTCTGGGTCTGCCGCGTGGCATGATCTGGCTACTCGACTGCATGGGCATGGGATCCGCGGGATCTTCGACGGAATCAAGGTTGACAAAGTCGAGGTCGGCCTGGGCTCTAGCTAAGGTTGGCTCGGCCTTTGGCAGGCTGAGGTCGGCCTGGCTTTTAGCTGCGGTCGGCTTGGTCCGAATTGGGTGACTTCATGCTGGAGTAGGACGATCCATTTTGCTTCCCATCATTTGCTCTCCGATTTTCGAGTTCGAGTCGTTCTTTGGCTCAAGCGAAGGAAGTAACTGAGTCGTCGATCGTCCTGCAATACAGTCAGACGTTTGTGAAGATATAAGTGCCAAGTAGGGCACACCTCTCGTGTTGTTGGAGCTGGTGACTTTAGGCCGAGCTTCCTGAGGCGAGCTTGGATGGTTTAAGCTCGTCTTGCTTTGAGTCTTGTGTTAAGTTTTTGTGCTCGGCTAACAAGATCCGAACTGCATAACTTAGGTGCTGGCTCAGCTTTCACATATTTTGGCTAAGTCGCTGTGCTCGGCATTTGCACCCTTAAATTTTTTTTGAGGTCGTGGGAGCTTCTTCGGCTCGCGGTCGACGTTGCAAGGCGCCCCGAGCTTGGGTCGGGGCGTCATTGTAGATACTTGCGGTTGAGGAAGCCTTGGCTTGCGGTCGATACTGCAGGGCATCCCGATGCCCGGTCCGAGAGGTCATTGTACCTGCGGTCGAGGGAGCTATGGCTTGTGGTCGACACTACAGGGCGTCTCAGAGCTCGGATCGGGACATTATTGTAGATACTTGCGGTCGAGGGAGCCTTCGCTCACGGTAGACGTTGCAGGGCGCCTCGAGCTCGGATCGGGGCATCATTGTAGATACTTGCAGTCGCGGGAGCCTGGGCTCGCGATCGACACTGTAGGGCGTCCTGGTGCCCAGACCGGGATGTCATTGTAGATATCTACGGTCGAGAGAGCCTGTGGCTCACGGTTGACACTGCAGGGCGTCTCGGTGCCTGGACTGGGACGTCATTGTAGATTCCTTCGCGCACTTTCCTCACTGCATAGCCGGCCTTTGAGGGGTGGAGGCATTCGAGGAGTGGTGATGTAACCGACTGGCGGTGTAGCTTGTCTTCATGCATGAGATACCAAGTCGCTCGGTGCTCAATCCGTCGGGCTTTAGTTTTATCTGCACGGAGAACCCCGCCTCGTAAGAGGTTAATAGGAGGGTCTGTTCTGCTATCGCTCCATCCGAGTTGGTGAGGATGAGGCCTGTGCCACTACCCCAAAGTCGAGAGGCCATCAGTGTGTAGGATTCACGGCTCTCGGAGCCTCTGGATCCATCAGTGTGTGAAAGTGCAGGCTGGACTTTCGCTTGCTGCATGCCTTGAATAGCCGCAGTGAGTGTTTGGACTTATTGGACGAGCAAGTTAAATTGCTCTGGCAGGACCTGAAGGATTTGATCTGCCAGTACCGCGAGGGGTGGGCTTTGGAGTGAGTTGCTGAGAGTCAGTTCTTGGCATCTCGATGTATTAAAGGCTCCTCTACTCAGCTTCATGATCACAACTCAGACCTTTCTTCCGGCGCCAAATGTTGCGGTTGAAATCTGGCCTGAGGGTGACCACGCCGGAAGAAGCCGAGGAGATGCCGACCAAGATGGAGAAAGAATGCCACCTCTTGCACTCTGGGGTACCTGCACAAAGTCTTGGCTGAGAATTTCGGCGAAGGCCCTCCGATGGCTAAGTTAGTCGAGCTTTTGGAGAGGTTTCACAGCGCCTTAGATGGCCCCTTCTAGCTTAAAATAACTTATAATGGCCTACCGAAGGTCTTTCCCTACCCCTTTTTATAGGGTAAGGGTCTTGGTTGTTACATGAAATTTCAAACCGATTTGTGATCAGCTGGCCATTAAATTGGTGGCGCTGTACAACATAGAGATCCATCCTGCGGGCGGAGAATTCGGGAGCTATCTTTCCGGCTCTATTCTGAGGGTCCGTCATGTCATTCCAAATAGAAGTGGCCGAGGGTGTTCTTAAATGCATCGTGTGCGCACTTACTCTGAGGCGTTACCTAGTGGTATGCGAGGAGCCAGTAATCAATAGCCCGCCCTCCGAGGCGGCTGTCATAATGACCGCCTTTAACACTGATCCAGAAAGATCCGCTGAGGGAGCTTCTGGGTCTGCCATGTGGCATGATCTGGCCGCTTGACCGCATGGACATGGGATCCATGGAATCTTCAATGATCAAGGTTGATAGGATCGAAGTCGGCATGGCCTCTAGCTGAGGTCGGCCTGGCCCAACACATTTCTGCAATTAATTTGTTGTTTAGCAAGGTCATGTTAAAAGACCCACCAAACAAAGATCACACTATTAGCATGATGTAATGTGACAGAAAATAAGCCTAATAATGTGGCACAACCGTATCCATCCAGCTCTTAGTCGACGTGGCAACTATGACATAGTCTGCAACCTTTTGATATAATCAGGCTAAGTCAACTCCAATCGATCTAAAAGTTAGGCCGAGCAGACTAAAAGTAGCCAACCTCCAGTATCATACATCGTCCGATGTGCCAAATGAAATCTCGCAGCTAGGCCAGATAACCATTCAGCTTAGCAGTCGGCAACAATGCCAGATCGACATGAACCCTCTTGCCTCAAACAACGACCGTACTGCTTTATATGGAAATGCACCCCTTTTACCACGCCAAGAGTTAAAGCTCCTAATCGCAACCTGGAGCGGTTACAACTTGACTGGAGGCGGCTACAACTTGCCCTTAGGCAATAACAACATAATCTTGGATGATTCCAACGCATCCCTTGATGGTTATTGCATGATCTCAGTGAGTTACAATATGATCATAGTTAGTTGGAAGGCGACCCTTAGGGGACTCTGAATTTCACTGCTGCATATGGACTCAGAACCTCTCTACGAAAGGTAGGATATATAAGAGGAAGACTCTCGCTCCTCCAATTTTATTATTTGATTCCTTTTTGTTAATATATTTTATATTACTTAAAATTCTTTCCAATTTAACCATCAGAGAGTTCCATCGGAGCTTAGCTCCAATGAATTTTCTGACCCATTGTTGTTTTGTAGGTCGATGGAGACAATCCATGTTAGCGATCCAACTAAATACCAATTTAGTGGTAAAACTACTTACTACTTATAAAGCCGTTGGGAATATTTTAAATTCATTTGATCAATAACTCCAAATTTGGATGGCAGAGAAAAATGATTCCTCCTGTATTCACATAATTATTCTTTACTCTCTTTTATTATCTTTAGTTCTGACTTAACGACTGATTTTAGTTCTTTAAGCATTAAGCCATTGGGTACAATTACTCCACCTTATGATTCCCCTATCCATGTTTAGAGCCAGACTGCTACCCTCTCCCTATCCCCACTCTCTATTTCTCTCACTCTCTGCGGCACCTGAGCCCCGTCTTCCCTGTCCAGTGGTACATCATAACATGAGTAGCGGATACCTCATTTTGTTTCCAAAAACATCAACAGGACCATCGGATGAAAAGAAACACGGTGGTTTAAAGTGTTCCGGAGGGACAGAATAGGGAGACTCGACCACGACGGGAGCTCACCAAACTGGAGCGCCATGGAACACGACAAAAGCCTCTGGTCTGTCTACGTCGCACGTGACTACGAGGTACCTGGCACGTGCATCCTTCTGCCTCGTCAGCGGGGTTGTCCCCACCTTAGATCTCCAACCCCTTCCCACAAAAGGAGAAGTAAAGCGAGAGAGAGAGAGAGAGAGAGAGAGAGAGGAGAGAGAGAAAAAGAGGCTTCGTACTACTACTGCCAGCCTTACGAACTCGGGCTCTGGTGGTCGGAGAATCCATGGGGGAGGTATCAAAATCCTCTGGGTTCCTGTTCTATTTTTTTTTCTTGCTGTTTTTGTCGCTGATTTTGGTGAAAAGATTGGATTTTTGGCAGCAGGAGAAGAAGAAGCCGGAGGAGGGAAAGAAGGAGGCGGCGGCGGCCGCGGAGGGGGAGAAGAAAGCGGCGCCGGAGGAGGCGAAGAAGGAGGAGGAAAAGGAGAAGAAGGAGGAAGGGACGGAAAAGAAGGACGGCGAAGGGGAGAAGAAGGAAGGGGAGGGGGCGCCGCCACCTCCGCCGCCGGTTGAGGTGGTGATGAAGGTCTATATGCATTGCAAGGGCTGCGCGAGAAAGGTGCGAAGGTCTCTCAGTGGCTTCGAAGGTAGCAGTACCGGTCACAGATTTCTCTTGCTCTTAGTCTTCTTTGATATCAATAAGGATGGGATTTTTCATTTTGTTTGTTGTTTTGTTGAGAAGGGGTGGAAGCGGTGACGGCGGATTACCGCATTCACAGGGTGGTGGTGAAGGGACAGAAGGCGGCGGAGGACCCGATGAAGGTGGTGGAGAGAGTCCAGAGGAAGAGCCATAGGAGGGTGGAGCTCATCAGTCCCATTCCACCACCGAAGTCAGAGGAGGAGGAAGAGAAGGAGGAGGAGAAACCAAAGGTTGAGGAGAAGAAAGAAGAGGCAAAAAGAATGAAAAAAAACACTCTTCTACTCCTCTCTCTCTCTCTCTAAGCTGTTCTGTTTTCCTCTGTTCTCACTTTTTTTTGGTGTTCCATAGCCCCGGGTGATCGTGGTACAGCTCAAGGTCCACATGCATTGCGAGGCGTGTGCCAAAGAGACCAAGAAAACGATTCTAAGAATGAAAGGTCTACCTCTTTTCGCCTCCTTTTCTATAAAAAAAACAATCGCATTTTTGGCAGTTTAATGAAATTTTAACTCCACAAAGAAAAGTAGAAATTGTTCTTTGAGATTTCGATTCACAACTGTTCGAAATCTGTACCTGTGGGATCGAATTTCCTCGAATTCTCGTTCTTAATTCGATATTTTGATGCAGGACTTTTTTTTTTGGCTAAAAATTTATTCTTTTTTCTGCAAGAAAAACAGGGGTGCAGGCGGCGGAGCCGGACCTGAAGAGCTCGACGGTGACGGTGACGGGCGTGTTCGACCCGGCGAGGCTGGAGGCGTACGTCCACAAGCGGACGAGGAAGCACGCGGTAGTGTTAAAGCAGGAGCCGGCGGAGAAGAAACCCGAGGCGGCGCCGGAGAAGGCCGACAGCGCGGCGGAGGCGGAGGCCAAGGACGAGAAGGAGGCTGACGCTGGGGAGAAAAAGGATAAGAAGGAGGACGGCGCCGGCGAGAAGAAAGAGGACGAGAAGAAGGCCGCTGAAGGCTGCGGCGAAGAGGTCAAGAAGGAGGCTGGCGGCGGTGACGGCGAGGAGAAGGAGACGGAAAAGAAGAAGGACAGCGGCGCCGTGACGGAGGCTGCCGTTGTGGCCGTCGTCGCCACCGCCGCGGCGGACGGCGGCGTGGGTAAAATGAGGAGGAACGAGTTCTACTATTACTATCCGAGATATCCTGTGGAGTATGCTCCGCAGATCTTCAGTGATGAGAATCCCAATGCATGCACTGTCATGTGAAGATATAGTGCTCTAGGACAGTCTCTTTGTAATATCTTGTAGCACCCCCTCAAACCTATCAAATATTTGGGAGTAGGTGTTCTTCTCTGTTTTTTATATTGTCACCTTCATGGAGGTGCCGTTTAACATTACTTTCTTTTTTTTTTTCTCCCCCTATTTTCAGATACTGAGAAATAAAATTTCTACTTCTATTTATTTATTTATAAATATAAATATAAATATATTCGATGTAGCTAGTTATTTAATAAATATAAATATGATGATGGTTACGGAGATGATAGTGATAATGGCGGTATTGGTTGGGGCGGCGGTAGTGTAGAGTTGCCAGTGGTGGTAGTGTCAAAGCACCTACGACGTATTGGAGGACTTGTAATGCAGCAAAAACGTGAAGGTGGTGGCAATGGTTGTAGTGGTGGAAGTGCCAGCTATACGATAAAGGTAATGATGATGCTGATGGAGGATGTTGATGATATGGGGAAGATGATGATAATGATGGTAGTATTTTTTTTGAACATATTGAAAACAAAATTTTTTATTTTATTTTATGAAATAATAAAATAATTTTTAGAAATTAAAAAAATGATAACATCAAACATATCTTTCTTCCAGAAATAATAGCATCAAACACATTTAAATACCCATTTCTATGATCTCATTTTTTAAAAAAACAAAAAACAAAAAATAGAAGCAACACCAAACAGGTTTTTTTTATCTGGATTATCAACATATAGTTTCTTTCCTTTGTGCAGGTATATCCATCAAAGAAAGTATAGAAATATTGGTGTTCGATTTCTGCTTGTCTAATTCTATGCGCATTGGTTTGCTCAAATGTAACGGATTTATGCTGCCACCGATGGCCATGGCAACATAGAGTGACTGGCGTTGGTTTCCCATCCTTTCCTGTGAAGGGAGAGAGTCATTAGAACTGAGGGTTTATATATTTGTGGCACCCTTAATTAACACTCTTATTACATGCTATTTATCTCCCTTGAAACCACATGCTATTTATCCCTCTATTTTTAAAGTTGCTAATGCCGCGATTAGTCTTTTTTTGTTCAAATGGATTTTATTTGTCTTCTTTCGCAGCAATTTTTATTTGTTATGCTCTAACAGCGAAAATTCGACATCCTACAGGGCCAATTTAATTGAAGCTGTTTCCTCAAAAGATATTGAAATTGTTGGAATTTGTGATGTTAGAGTTCGATCTAACTGGTATTCATTCATAACATCAGTATATATAAAAAGAATAGTTTCCATGGAAGTGTAGCGAAAAAAATATTTAATTTGAAGCAAAGTAAAAATAAAAGTTGTTTTGATCAGAACTTCATGCTTGATACTCTATTCTTTCTTTGCAGGAAGTCATCTCTTGTGCGGTTTATTGGTAGCATAAATTAAATTGTTAGATGCTAGATTAATATAATAAATGCATTAGTTTTCTCAGTGCAAGTGATGTAGCCATTACTTTTTCACTTATTGAATCATTGAGCTTGGTTTGGGGAGAGGGCCATGATCTGTTGAGCATGCTGATTTTTGATACCCCTCACCAAAAAAAAAAAAAAAAAAAATTCATTGGATATAGTGCAAGGGAACTAGGGTGAGAATTAAACTGGCAGATGTATTTTGCATTGATATCCACCAATAAGGCATATAAGTGGATTGGTACATTGTGACATTGGATAGGCAATAACTAACATGTCAAATTTGGATGGAAAATCATTTGTAATTAAAAGTAATAAGAAATATTTGTTGCATATATTTTGTGGCAATGCCATGTAGTGATAATATACCATTTCTAAGCTGACAATGATGATGGATATCAAAATCTCACCCTATATCTTCATGCATTTCTACTCTTTTATATTCTCTAAAAAGCAGCAGCTCCTCACTCATATCTTTGCCAATAATTTTCAGCTCTTAAGGACAGATGAAAATACAGTATACCACTAGTCATACAATTTCTGATCGAACTTGTCATCAAATTGGTGGAATAAAGAAAAAAAAGATTAATTGCATCTTAATTGCTTGATCACTATTCTCAACAAATCCAAAATCTTTTTGAAATACCTATAATAAGAGCAAAATCAAGATATATTGTAGTGCATATTTTGCATTATAAAGGGCTGTACAATCTTGAATAGCCGCTAGATCATCATCTATTGTGAAGATTGATAGTCATCTCTCGTTTCTCGTATGAACACGGCTAATTAAGTTTCGGAGACGCCGCCTATCTCCAAGATAGTTATTTAAGATTATATAGCTTTCTATGGTTTAAAACACACATGTTACAAGATCCAAACTTGCGAGAGCATGCAATTTGAATATTTTCCTAAAAGGGAGAATTTTGTAAGACCAGATTTTTCTCCAAAATGTAAATAACTACTACGAAAAAGTATTGTTAGCAGTGAAATAGTTCAAGGGTCTTACCCTTTAAATAAATCTTGTAACTTAGGGTTTCGTTCATAAAATAATTCTTTTTTTCTTTGCTTTTTTTTTTTTCTTTTTTCTTTTTAGGTGTCATGTCTCTGAAAAGGGCAGGGGTTGGTTTCTTTTGCCTTGTTGTGAAGGAAAAATATAAACCAGCATCAAGCGAGAGGAGTCGTCAACGGCTAGCATCAAGTGTGGCGAGTCGCCAACGGCCTGCTCAGATGCGACGTCCAAAACCTCGTAGTTTCCCCTTCACGTAAAGTTGGCGTTACTGGCTATTAGCAATATATCATATAAATAAATAAATAAATCTATTAATTCAATTAATGAAAAATTTTAAAGGGAATAATATACATGTATATTATTCGGCATCCAAATAATTCTATTTCAATGCAAAATAAATCTAATCTAGCAGAAAATAAATCTATGCATTTAATAAATTTATATTATAGAATTTCAAATCCTACAAATCTACTAATATTAAATTAAAAATAAAAGTAGAAGAAATTAGCTTGATTTAAAGCAGGTCGAAGCGCGTAGACACTATCCCAAAGAAGTATTTGCCCCCACGTACGGATCTCCCGGCAATCCTCCTCTGAGATACGACGACCCTACAACTTTTTCTTCGGCACGTCTCGGAAGAAGTCAAAACGAACTCGATCGGACTTGCAGATCCAGCAAAGAGCAGAATGAAAAGAACAAAATAAACTGAATAAAAATGTAAAAACAAAAAGCGGAAGTGGCTAAGAGGAAGAAGAATTTTTTCAGAGTTTTTTACTATTTTTCTATAATTTTTCGTGTTTTAAAAGAGATGAAATAGAGGGGTTTATATAGGGTTTTTAACGGGGGCAAAAAGGTCTTTTGCGGACGCGTTTTCAAACGCGTCCGTTTTCAATTGCGTAACGCCCGCTGGGCGTTTCCTTTTTCTCAAACGCGCACACGGCCCGAGAATTTGGCCGCGTGCGCATTTAAGTTTTTTTTCAACAATCCCCCACAAAAACTTAAATAATTTTAAAATCAAAATAAAATGCTAGATATCTTATATTATGTAATAGGTGTAGGTACCTTTCGGTTTGAACCTTCACTTAGTGACAATTGATTACATCTGTGGAGCCAAGGTGGTCTTAACCTTGAACCTTGGTCCATGGCTCAGATTAAATCAGCAGCACACATAATATAGCCCGATCTGGGTTATAAGCGGGTTGCGCTATTATGGCCATGCGCAGGTATCTATAATGTGCTTTTTAGGGAATCGCCCATTTTCCATAATCGCGGCCTCACGACTGCACATATAGGTGAGTCCTAATAAGGAAGCTTGCAAGGAAGCTCCTGCCTCTTGGGTCTCGGACTCATTAAGAGTTATACAAACGAACTCATCCTACCGCTTGCTTTTATGAGCATTAGCGCCATAGGGATGAGGAAAACATGAAATAGTGCTCCTCTTAGTCACACTCCGGTTTGTTTCTACCCATTGAACCTTTCAAGGTTGGGTTCCCACCGTGGTGATTTATCTTTATGGGCTAAGCCCCATCCCCCTCGACGACTCTAGAACCACTGTTCTAGATAAGCCTTTAGTAAGCTGATCAGCCAAATTGTTTTCTGATTTTACAAAATTCAAGGCAATAACATTATTTTTCAATTTATATCTTAATGATTTATGGCGTACTTTTAAGTGCCTGTTCATTTTTATATTGGCATTTTCTTGGTTGCATTTATCTATTGCAGATTTACAGTCACAATGTAAAGAGACAGGTGGTAAAGGTGACTCATCTACTGTAAGATCTATTAATAGATCTCTGAGCCACTCAGCCTCAGTGCTAGTAGTGTCTAAAGCTATTAGTTCAGACTCCATGGTACCCCTAGATATCAAAGTTTGTTTGGTAGATTTTCAAGACACAGCAGCTCCTCCTAGAAGAAAGAGATATCCTGTGGTGGATTTAACATCTAAGGTGTCGCTGATCCAGTTGGCATCACTATAGCCTTCTAGAACAGCTGGAAATCCACTAAAGTGCAAACTATAGGACTTGGTACCCTTAAGATACCTAAGGATCCTTTCTAATGCTGTCCAGTGATCTCTATTTGGATTAACAGTATATCTGCTAAGTCTATTTACAGCATATGCTATGTCTGGCCTGGTGTAGTTTGTTAGGAATCCTAGTGAGCCTATGATTTGAGCATATAGGCTTTGAAGGATAGGAGTTCCTAAGTTCTTCTTAAGATGAGTAGAGGGATCAAATGGAGTTGAGACAGGCTGACAATCGGAATAATTAAATTTATTAAGTATCTTGTCAACATAATGACTTTGGGATAACTCAATACTATTTGCATTTCTAATTATTTTGGTATTTAAAATTAAGTCAGCTTGTCCCAAATCTTTCATATCAAACTTATGACTTAAAAATTGTTTTACTTCATCAATTATCTGAAGATCTGTCCCAAAGATCAGTATATCATCTACATAAAGGCACAAGATCACAAATTTGTGCCCAACTCTCTTATGATATATACATTCATCTGTGCTATTGATTTCAAATCCAAATGTCATTATTGTTTCATCAAATTTCAAGTGCCATTGCTTGGGTGCTTGTTTAAGACCATAAAGAGATCTGACTAATCTGCAAACTTTATTTTCTTGGCCTGAGATTACAAATCCCTCTGGCTGGTCCATATAGATTTCTTCATTTTAAGTCTCCATTTAGAAAAGCTCTCTTGACATCCATCTGATGAATTACTAATCTATGGATGGAGGCTAATGCTATAAGGACCCTAATAGTTGTAATTCTAGCTACAGGTGCATAGACATCAAAGAAGTCTACCCCAGGTCTCTGAGTAAAACCCTTGGCAACTAATCTAGCCTTAAATTTATCTACAGAGCCATCAGGCCTAAGTTTCTTCTTAAAGATCCATTTGCCCCCTATAGTTTTACAACCAAGAGGAAGATCAGTCAATTCCCAAGTATGATTTTGGATAATTGACTGCATCTCATTGTCTATAGCTTCTCTCCAAAAAGGTGAATCCAAGGATTTCATTGCGTCCTCAAAGGTAGTTGGAGAGTCTTCTATAAGAAAGGTATAGAAGTCATCTCCAAATGTTTTCTCTACCCTGGATCTCTTACTCCTCCTAGGTTCTGCTTCTACTTCTATTTCTCTTGTCCTTATTCTACTAAAGCTACTAGCTATACCGCTATCTACTCTAGTCTTAAGTGGAAATGTGTCTTCAAAATATGTTGCATCTCTGGCTTCTATGATGGTGTTGTTACTAATATCACTTTCTTCTGAATTAATCACCAGAAATCTATTGGCATTACTATTGGCTGCATAACCTATGAATATAGCATCCACTGTTTTAGGTCCTATTTTCTTTCTTTTAAAATCAGGTATTTTCACTTTTGCTAAGCACCCCCACACTTTCAAATAGCTAAGATTAGGTTTTCTATGTTTCCAAACTTCATATGGGGTTAGGGTTTCTAGGGTTGTAGGGTTTCTTTTTGAAATTCTTATAGAAGGATCGGTTCTGATTTTTCTTAGGAGGGGTCTCTACATTATATGCATTATTCTTGGGTCCAGTAGAGGTATTACTCCTGAGCCTGTGCTGCTCTTCAATCCTAATGGAGCTCAAGACTTGGGTTAGGGTGAGAACTCCTTGGGTGTGACTCAGGGTCTTAGCAAAATCAAACCAGGAAGTAGGTAGTTTATCTATCAGACAGGCTACCTGAAATGATTCATCCAAATTGGTTCCATTAGCCCTAAGCTGGTGGATCAGGGTTTCAAAATCATGGATTTGGTCGTTCATAGGCTTTGAGTCCACCATCCTAAAAGTATTGAAGTCGGAGGCCTTGAACCTTTTTACCCCAGCATCATCAAGACCATATTTGCTATCTAGGGTATCCCAGAGTTCTTTGGCACTCTTGGCTGTATAATAGATATCATACAGCCTCTCAGAGAGAGCACCTAAGATTCTATGGATACAATGATAATCTATCTCATCAGGTGTCCTAGAGGGTGTGCTAGTGGAGGCAGAATGTTTAGTGTTTGAAGAGGTTGTTGGGTTGGACCCATTATCAACTTCAGTAGTACTTTCACCTATGGCTGAGATTAACCCTAATGTGGTGAGCCAGAACCGCATTTGGTTCTGCCACCTCCTAAAGTTATAGCCATTAAATTTTTCAGGTTTGGCACTAAGATGGTCACTAATGTTTGAGGCCATAGGATCAGGGTTACAGAATAGAGACAGAAACCTGATTGAAGGCAAAAAAATCTATGTCAAAAGATTGCACTAATATTTATATTGAACTTTGGATGTCTAATTGATATATCCAAAAAACTAATAGCCAGATCAGCTCCAGATCGGTGGTGGAGCACTAGGCTCACTTAAGTACCTGCTTTTCTTAGGCACATATGCCTTTTTGACAAGCTTTTCTTAGACACTATTAGTTAGTGGATATAGTTACTAGAAATCACACAAATTCAATTTTTAGAATAATCTAAGTACAAACTTAAATTAGATACTGTGGATTAACTAATTTCAGAATTTTTTTGTTTGAATTTTCCGAATTAGCAATGATTGATTACTAATTTAGTAGTAGTAAATCAATTATTTTAATTGAGATCTAAAATGTCAATTTAATGAATTATATGTTAGAATTGATTTATTGCCTTATTAGAATAATTGATTACTAATTTTATGGTAAATCAATTATTGTAATTAAGATCTAAAATGTCAATTCAACGAATTAAAAGATTTATTCCTTTATTAGAATGATTGATTGAGATTTAATAAGTCAAGTCTTTAAATTAATTATTATATATTAACCAATTTCCGAATTTTTCATTTGAATGGGATCTGGAAATTACTCTTGAGGAGTCCAAATGGAGGTATAATAAACCTCTTGGAGGTTAATCAAATTATTACCTCTTTAGAATAATTTATTATTAATGATGTGCTAGCAAAAACAATTATTGCAATTAAAATCTAATATAACACAATTGTAATAAAGAATTTAATGAATTATATATTACTAATAAAAAAATAAGCAAATACTTCTTTGGATTGTTAGCAATATATCATATAAATAAACAAATAAATCTATTAATTCAATTAATGAAAAATCTTAAAGGAAATAATATACATGCATATTATTCAGCATTCAAATAATTCTATTTCAATGCAAAATAAATCTAATCTAGCACAAAATAAATCTATGCATTTAATAAATTTATATTATAGAATTTCAAATTCTACAAATCTACTAATATTAAATTAAAAAATAAAAGTAGAAGAAATTAGCTTGATTTAAAGCAGGTCGAAGCGCGTAGACGCTGTCCCAAAGAAGTATTTTCTCCCACGTACGGATCTTCCGGTAATCCTTCTCTGAGATACAACGACCCTACAACTTCTTCTTCGGCACGTTTCGAAAGAAGTCAAAACGAATCCGATCGGACTTGCACATCCAGCAAAGAGCATAATGAAAAGAATAAAATAAACTGAATAAAAATGTAAAAATAAAAAGCGGAAGTGGCTAAGAGGAAGAAGAATTTTTTCAGAGTTTTTCTACTATTTTTCTATAATTTTTCGTGTTTTAAAAGAGATTAAATAAAGAGGTTTATATAGGGTTTTTAATGGGAGCAAAAAGGTCTTTTTTTTTGCTGAAAGCGGGTGCTTCATACAGTGCGGGTACGAATACACCCAATAAAGTCAAAATACAAGACCTCACGGAGTGCCAATGGCAGCTCCGCCTCTCCTACCCAAAGGGCGTACCCCGAGTGGTGGGCCACATGGCCAGCCACCCAGTCGGCTGCCCCATTGGCCTCCCTGAATACATGTTTGGCCAAAGTGGCCCCACCCTGACTCATCATCACAATATCGCGAATCAGGGGATGGTCTGTGGTCTCACCCCCCAATCCCCTCTGAATCCATCGGACAACAGTGGCCGAGTCCCCCTCCAAGATAACCGAGCTGGCCCGCAAAACTGCCCTCGCATGTCGAAGGCCTGCCCAGGCGGCATGCAACTCTGCTCCAGGCACCGATGTATCGAACAACTGACAGCCACCTGCGGCCACTACCCTGGAGTGTGGGCCTCGTATGACAAAGCCTGCACCGCCCCGCGTGCCGCCATCCAGAACCGACCCATCGAAGTTGACCTTGAGGAAGCTCAGGGGTGGGGGCTCCCAGGTGAAAAACACCAACTGGGAAGCTGCCGAAGCAGGGGGGAACTCCAGGTGTCCCGAGCTATCAAAGGTCTATCTGTAGAAAGGGCGGGTCTGAACTCCAAAGCCTGTGTTCGAGCAAGCTCTGCCACAAACCTCGGTGACACCCTGTGCTCACCGAGAGTGCGGGCATTCCTTGCCAGCCAGATCTGAAGCGCTGTGCAAGTAGCTCTGATGCCCTCTGTTGCCCAGAGATGGTCACCCAAGAGGGGGGTGAATTGGGTGTTTTAAAACTTTTCGCCTAATTAAAAATAAAACACACAAATATATGCACTAAAGTAAAGAAGGAGGAATGAGAAAGGTCAATCGCAAACACAAGGTTTTATAGTGGTTCGGAGCTTCCACTGCTCCTACATCCACTCCCCAAATCACCTTTGGGAATTTCCACTATAATCCAAGATTACAGTACGGTAGTTTTGCGAGTTCACTACCTAACTCGTTGTTTTACACCGGGCTCACAACAAACCCTAACACCCCCAATTTCACTTAGGCTTGGGACGCCTTTCCCTTGTTCCAAGTCCCTTGACTGGAACAAGCACCACAATGAAAGAGTTTACACAGAAAAGAAGAGCTCTAGAGAAGCAAATATGGCAATGATGAACAATAGAACCCGGAAGAATCCTTTTGCCGTTGGAAGCGTGGGAAATGGTGATTCTTCCGATGTGGATCGCATAGATTTGAGTGTGAGCTTTGAATGCACGAGCGGAAGAGAGTGGTTGAGCTTGAAATCACTTGGGAAGCTTGAAAGCACTTGATTTCTTCACTTGAATGCACTCACTCCCTTGAACTTCTCTCTCTTGCTTCTCTCTTAAATGATCTAGCTTTTTGGGTTGGTGAAAAGTTGTTTTGAAGCACTTAAGAGCTCCCTTTTATAGCCCAAAAAGCAAATATAGCCGTTAGAGATAAAGTAAAAGAGATTTGAAATTCAAACCAAACCTGTAAAAGTTGTCAGTCGCGTCCCAGGCGTTCCGGGGACGTCTCCGCTTCAACGAGAGACGTCTCGGCTACAAGATTTTACTTTTTACGTTGTCTGGGGTCGACTCGGCACTTTACAGGGACGACTCTGCTTGTTTGCACTTTTTGAATGGGGACGACTCCGCTGTCTCGGGGTCGACTCCGCTTCTTTATCTCCGAAAAATATGTCCTCTGGAATTCCCTGAGAGAGCCGACTCCGCTCTTTCAGGGGACGTCTCCGCTGCCTTATCACCGAAAAAATCATTCTCTGGAAAACCCTGAGAGAGCCGTCTCCGCTATCTTGGGGACGACTCGGGAAGTCTCCTTTTTACTTGTGGGGACGACTCTGCTTGCTGTGGAGACGTCTCGCGCATATCTCTTGAAAACTGCCTTTCTGCCGCCACTGAGAGAGTCGACTCCGCTACTGAGAGAGTCGACTCTGCTGTCGTGGGGACGACTCGGCAGGTGCCGGGGACGTCTCCAAGTGTGCCAGTTCTTCCTGTTTGTGCCAGAGACGTCTCTGAGACTATCAGGAGACGTCTCGGCTGTCCCTGAACTTTTTCTTTCATCTCAAAAAATTCTTCAATAAATTCATAAAAATTATGGAAACTTGCCTAGACATTTCTTAACAATATTCTTAATAAAACACATGAATTTCTCAATTAAATTGTTAAGATAAATGGAATTATACTCTAGTGTTTTGTATTCATCAAAATCCATTAGGGGGTCAACAATCTCCCCCTTTTTGATGATGACAAAACACTGAGTATATGCAAAATTCGAAATTTAAACATATACACAGTATTTGCTCAGATGTACGGGTATAAAGATAATTGAAAGCTAAGTTCTTTTTGACTCCCCCTTTCTTTTCCAGAAGGGCAATTATCTTAAAGCCAATATTCTTCAATTTTATCTCTTCCAATTCAACTTTTAAGCATGAATTTTGTACTTTGCATTCCAATGTATCCATATTGGTTCTACTCCCCTTATCCATATTGGTTCTATGGTTCTACTCCCCCTTTTTGTCATCAACAATGAAGGGGACAAATTATCTGTAGGTGCTTAAAGCATACTTCCTAGTAAGATTCAGCATATTTCCATGAACGACTCAAGAATATTCAAGTTGTGCTCCCTCTGTCCAAGTCATTTCTATTAATGAATTCAGTCATTCATATCACTCCCCCTTTGTTTTGGAATTCATTTCAGACTCATCTTTTTGTTTAGTATAGTTATCACAAGATGTGCCCCCTCTGTTTTAGATGCATTGTTTCTTTGTATCAAATTTGAATACTCAAGGTATGTGATAAGATTTTTATGGCACATCACAAACTCACATACACAATCACATACACAGAGTTAGAAATGTACACAGGGTTTCAAAAGAGATTGTATGTCATTCATATGTCATTGTAAACCTTTGAAGTCAGTACATAGTCAAAAGAAGAAATCATTACAAGTATTGATTTCTAATACAAAAAGTGTTTCAAAATAGCCTAGGGTTTACAAAAAGAAGATTCCTAGATGTTTACAAAGCGTCCCTTATCGGCGACGTTGCTCATAAATCCTACAAGCTGCATCTATAAAAGCATTGATTGAATCCATTAGGGTCTTAAATTGATCTCCCTGTGACTTGTGGAAGGCTGCCACAAGTGCTTCAAATTCTTCAGTTGCCATTTCAATCCTCCCTCTAAGTTGGGCAATTAAAGTGCCCACATTGCCTCCTGGGCTTGTCAACTCTTTGAGGCTCTTGGAAATGGTCTTCAAGCTGTCCTTGAGCTCTATTGATCTGAATTTTTGGGAGGCATCCACACCAATTATTTCATGTGTTGTGGCTTCAATTTGACTTCTAATGTCCTTCAGCTCTTGTAGAAGCACTTCATGTGAAGCTCTGAAGGGGGCCAACTCTGTAGAGATCATGGATCTCATCTCCTCCCTCATTTGTTGGCAAATTGCAGATGCTAGGGTGCGCATCTGATCTTCTGAAAGAAAGGAGGGCCCGCTAACTGGAGGAGGTGGTGGCATGGATGTGGAAGGTCCAGCTGAGCTGGAGGGTATATCAGGGATATCCAAGTGGCTAGGTGGAGGAGAGTGATGGTCAGACTCATGATGTGGGTTCTCGGGCTCTAGGATTTGGGCTTTTCTCTTTGGTACCTTCACCCACGACCCATCTATCTTATGAAATTCCATTCTTCTCATTGTGCCCTCATTATAATAGTCGGTGTTTCTCAAGGGCTTTGCAGGTTCATTTGTTGGAATGGGAACTTTGAAGTGTTTGAAAACTAAGGTAAAGATCATGCCGTAGGGTAAACTAAACCTAGAATACCTATGACATAGGGCAATGTAGTTTAGCATAAGTCTAGGGAGGTTTAGGAGTATCCCTAGTAGGATATGGTGCATTATAACTAAATCTCGCTCCGAAACAAAATCGAAGCGACCGGTTTTGGGAAATAGGACCCGGTTGACAATACTTAAAAGAAGTCTCATCTCTGCATTTAGGTCCTGGGAATTGACAACATCAAGAGGGCCGCAGTCCTCTCTTCCTAAAAGTAGATTTAGGGCTGATTCCCTTTGGGAATGTGAGGTTGGAGCCTCACCGTCCTTAGGGATTTGTAAGACAGTGGATAGGACATCTTCATTGACTTCTACTAATGTCTCCCGGACATATGCAGTGTACCCTTGGTCCCCTAAGGCCATATTGCTAAAAAGTTCTCTAACTAGGCCGGGGTAGGTCGAGGTATTTAGGGTACAAAGGTGCTCCCACCCTTGGGCTCGGAGTCTCTCTCCAATAGAGAACCCCTCATGATCTAAAAATGAGAAATCTATGTACCTTCCGGTCATGACTGTGCGATTTGCACAGGAAATAGTCGTGGTTGGCGGAGCAACCGGAGGAGACGGCGGGGAATGTTCTTCCCTCCGTTCCTCATCGTCGGCCGCTGCCCTAGGTCGCCTTCCACGGGTTGTCCTAGCTCTTTTGGGTGCCATGATTGGAAATCCTAAGAAAAAGTGGAGAAGGAGGCTAGGGTTTGTGATGGAGAACAAATGGAGGCTAGGGTTTTCGTTTTTGGTCGGGGATGAGAGAAGATAGCTCGGGTCGGCTCGAGCTGTTTCACTTATTTTAAAAATCCTAGTTCGGTCCCCGAGACGTCTCCGCGACTAAGGCGAGATGTCTCGCCTGGGGGGACGTCTCTGCGACTTGCCAGAGACGTCTCCGGCACTGAAAAATTTCAGACTGAATTTTATCTTTTCCCAAATTTTTATTTAATCGCCCTAAACAACATGATTTCTTTTGATAAAAACAGAGTGAATTTGTTTGTGATCCTCCCCATTAATAATACACCCTATAATAATTTGGTTATGATTTTTGAATTATTAATATTGAAATGAGGAATGTTTGACCAAATTTCGAATACCTATGATATAGGCTCTGAAAATATCTCTATGAAGAGTCCAAGGGAGGGTAACCATCCTCCGGAAAGTCAAACAGTTCGTTATTTAGATTAGATGGATTCATGCTTTCACTTATATTGACCTTGAGATGGATTACTAATTTGAGTAGCAAAGCAATGCAATACAAATTCAATTCATTTGTTAGGATCATACAAGCTTAAAGCATTCCTCAAGAAATTGAATCTATCTTTACAAAGGGGCTTTGTAAAGATATCAGCCAATTGATTTTCAGTACATACATATTCAATCATCACATCATTTTTCAGCACATGATCCCTAATAAAGTGATGCCTAATCTCTATATGCTTTGACTTAGAGTGTTGGACAGGATTTTTTGTTAAATTAATTGCACTTGTATTATCACATTTAATTGGTATATTATCCATTTTGATACCAAAATCTTCAAGTTGTTGCTTAATCTAAAGAACTTGGGCACAACAGCTTCCAGCTGCAATGTACTCAGCCTCAGCTGTGGACAAGGCAACTGAATTTTGTTTCTTGCTAAACCAAGAAACCAAATTGGCACCCAAGAATTGACATGTGCCACTTGTGCTTTTTCTGTCGAGTTTGCACCCAGCAAAATCAGCATCGGAATAAGCAATTAAATTTATGTCAGATTGTTTAGAATACCATAAGCCTACATTAGATGTCCCTACTAGATATCTAAAAATTCTCTTAACAGCTTGCAAGTGTGATTCCTTAGGACATGCTTGGTATCTAGCACACATACAAACACTGAATAATATATCTGGTCTACTAGCAGTAAGGTAAAGTAGAGAGCCTATCATACCTCTGTACAATTTGCAGTCTATACTTTTACCTTTTTTATCTTTGTCAAGCTTGCAACTTGAGCCCATGGGTGTGCTGATTTCCTTTGCATCCTTCATCTTGAATTTTTCCAACATTTCCTTGATGTATTTGGACTGACTGATGAAGATGCCCTCCTCTGATTGTTTTATTTGTAGCCCAAGGAAGAAGTTGAGCTCACCCATCATGCTTATTTCAAATTCTCCCTGCATAAGCTTGGCAAACTCTTGACAAAGACTATCATTAGTAGCACCAAAAATTATATCATCCACATAAATTTGTACAAGCAATAAGTCATTTCCTTTTCTTTTAATAAAGAGAGTTTTGTCTACATTTCCTCTCTTAAATTTGTTTTCAATTAGGAAATTACTTAATCTTTCATACCATGCCCTAGGGGCTTGCTTAAGGCCATACAATGCTTTATACAATTTATACACATAATCTGGATGTAAGTGATTTTCAAAACCTGGAGGTTGTCCTACATAAACTTCCTCCATTATATAGCCGTTTAAAAATGCACTTTTTACATCCATTTGATAGAGTTTAAAATCCATGAAGCATGCATATGCCAAAAGTAATCTAATAGCTTCTAATCTAGCAACAGGAGCAAAAGTTTCATCAAAGTCTATTTCTTCCTCCTGATTATATCCTTTGGCCACTAGCCTGGCTTTGTTTCTTATTACTATCCCATCTTCATCTAGTTTATTTCTATATACCCATTTGGTGCCTATAATTGAAACATTAGGAGGTCTTTTCATTAGAGTCCAAACTTTATTTCTTTCAAATTGATTTAATTCCTCTTGCATAGCATTCATCCAATTATCATCTTTTTCAGCTTCTTCTAGTGATTTAGGCTCTATTTGTGAAACGAAAGCAAGATAATTACTAGTATTTCTTAGAGAGGATCTAGTTCTTATACCTTGTGAAGGATCACCAAGGATTAGATCCTTTGGATGACCATGTGCATACCTCCATTCCTTAGGAAGATCTTGAATTCTTGATGGAGGTTGATCTTCTTCACCTTGCTGATTTGTATCTTCTTTGATCTCATCCTCATATTGTTTGTCTTGTATGGAGAATTCCTTCATTCGGTCTTCGAGTATACCTGCATCACCATCTTCTTCTTTTCTAGAAGAATCTCTATTAGCTTCATCAAAAACAACATGAATGGATTCTTCAACAACAAGAGTTCTCTTGTTGAAGACCCTGTATGCTCTACTAGATGAGGAATAACCTAAGAAGATCCCCTCATCTGATTTAGCACTAAATTTGCTTAGATTGTCCTTTCCATTATTTAAAACAAAGCATCGACAACCGAAAACATGAAAATAGCTTATATTTGGTTTCTTACCTTTTATTAACTCATAAGGTGTTTTCTTCAAGATGGATCTAACTAATGCACGGTTCAAAATGTGGCATGCAGTATTTATTGCTTCAGCCCAGAAATATTTTGGTAGATCCGATTCGTACAACATGGTACGAGCCATATCTGCTAGTGTGCGATTCTTCCTCTCTACCACCCCATTTTGTTGGGGTGTTCTAGGTGCCGAGAAATTGTGATTGATACCATTTTTGTCACAAAACTTTTCAAAGTGCTGA
This sequence comes from Phoenix dactylifera, assembly GCF_009389715.1. Taxonomy (NCBI): domain Eukaryota; kingdom Viridiplantae; phylum Streptophyta; class Magnoliopsida; order Arecales; family Arecaceae; genus Phoenix; species Phoenix dactylifera. The sequence continues at coordinate 46,868 of NW_024067762.1, read as the reverse complement.
TTTTCAAACTCGGTACCATGATCACTCCTAATTGCTTTTAATTTAAGATTGAGTTCATTCGAAACTCTATTATGAAACTTGATAAAAGCGGGAAAGGACTCATCTTTATGTGCAAGAAATGAAACCCATGTAAAACGTGAAAAATCATCAATAATTACAAGACCAAATTTCTTACCCCCTAGACTAGCAGTTCTAGTGGGTCCAAACAAGTCCATGTGAATTAGTTCCAACGGTTTTGTTGTTGAGACTATGTTCTTAGACTTGAAAGAATTTCTTGTTTGTTTCCCTAATTGACATGCAGCACAAATTTTATTCTTTTCAAAGTCTATTTTTGGTAGTCCTTTAACTAGATCCTTTGTAATTAATTTAGAGATTAAATCCATGCTAGCATGCCCTAACCTACGATGCCATAACCAACTAGTCTCATTGACTTTGGGATTCATGGCTACAAGACATTGGCCATCCTTCATGGTGAGATCATCAAGATCTACCATGTAAACATTTCCATGCCTATGTCCTGTGAGTATGATCTCATTATCAATTGGACTACTAATTATGCATAGTGATGATTCAAATGATACTTTAAATCCCTTGTCACAAAATTGACTTATACTTAATAAATTATGTTTTAGTCCATTAACTAACAATACATTATCAATGAATGAGGAGGGTGATATGGAGATTTTACCAACACCAATGATTCGGCCTTTAGCATTGTCTCCAAATGTGACTACTCCTCCTTCTTTTGATTCCAAGGTGACGAAGAGACTCTTGTCACCGGTCATATGCCTTGAGCAGCCACTATCAAGATACCACATTCTCTTTTTATTCCCAGCTGCAAGGCATACCTGCAAAATGATCACGTGAAGCTCTTAGGTACCCAAGTTTTCTTGGGTCCTTCGTGGTTAGTGTAGTTGGTTCCCTTAGGCACCCATACTTTAGTTATGTTTTTAGCTTTCACAAATGTACTCTTGTTAGTTTGGATCTTTCTTTGAATACAAGAGTAGGCTTTATGTCCATTCTTTCCACAATGAAAGCATGTAGGTTTTTCAGTTTTTACATCTTTTGCTTTTACAAAGAAATTCTTTAGATACTTTTGTTGCTTGTTAGTTTTATATCCTAATCCGGCTTTATTAAAAATAGCTCTTTGATTTGAAAGAATAAGATTTAATTTTTCAGAGCTTTGTGTAAATTTTTCAACAATTGGTTTGTACTTATGTACCTCATTCTTAAGATTCAAATTTTCTTTGACTAGTTCTTCCTTATCCTTTTTAAGAGATTCAACATTTTGTGCAAGTGAGGTATTATTATCGAGTAGGGATTTTACTTTTAGATTTAATTCCTTAATTACTGTTTTTGCCTTTTCATTTTCAATGGTAAGTTTTGAATTTTTGATTTCTAGGTTAGTAGTGTTAATATTTTTAACGTTCTCCTTTTCAATTAATAGGTTTTCAATATCTTCCTTCAGTTTTTGATTGGAGGCTTTTAATTTTTTATTTTTTGCTCCTAACATACTACAATCACCCATAAGTTCTTGAAAAGCTTCATACAATTCTTCTAAAGTAAAACTTATGGTTGGGTTTTGACATACCTCGTCGTCTTCGAACGCCATGAAGCACAAATTGGCGGTCTCTTCCTTCTCTTCCTCGGAGGATGATGTGTCACTATCATCCCATGTTGCCTTCAATGCCTTCTTCTTCTTCTTTCCAAAATACTTCTTTTGTTGAGGACATTCGGAACGAATGTGTCCCGGTCTCTTGCAATCATAGCATATGATTGGGTCTCTTTCTTTTTTCTTTTCTTTTTCCCAATCATTTCTCCCTCCAAATTTCTTTCTTGGGAAGGGTTTCTTTCTTCTCATGAATTTCTTAAACTTCCTTACTATCAAACCCAAGTCCTCATCTTGGCTTTCTTCTTCACTCTCACTACTCTCTTCTTCACACACACTTGAGGTAGCCTTGAGTGCGATTGTCTTTTTCTTCGGCAACTCTTCTTCATGTTGCTTCATCGTGAGCTCATGCGTCATCAATGACCCCAAAAGTTGTTCTAGCCCCAAGGTGTTGAGGTCTTTGGCTTCTACGATCGCCGTGACCTTTGCTTCCCATGCTTTTGGCAAAGACCTGAGAATTTTACTCACAAGTTCCGGGTTAGTGTAAGATTTACCCAAGCTCTTTAGACCATTAATAATATCGGTAAAGCGTGTAAACATGCATGTAATAGTTTCATTAGGTTCCATCTTAAACAATTCATATTTGTGAACTAGAATGTTCACTTTGGACTCTTTGACTTGATTTGTACCCTCGTGGGTAACTTCAAGCCTATCCCATATTTCCTTAGCGGAACTACATGTGGAGACTCTATTAAACTCATTTACATCTAAAGAACAAAATAATGAGTTCATGGCTCTCGAATTGAGTTGAGCCATCCTATCATCATTCTCATCCCAATCCTCCTCAGGTTTGGGAACTCGAATGCCATTAACCACGTGTGATGGTTCTTGTGGTCCCTTGTCTATAACCCTCCACAAGGCATAGTCTTGTGCTTGAATGAAAATTCTCATTCTAGTCTTCCAATAGGTATAATTTGTCCCATTGAAGAGTGGAGGTCTATTGGTTGCTTGCCCCTCGGCAGGAACATTGTTAAAGGGTGTTGCCATCTAGATCTTTGGCTAAGACGGTTAGGTCTTTCAAGAAATACACAGAGCACCTGCTCTGATACCACTTGTTGCCCAGAGATGGTCACCCAAGAGGGGGGTGAATTGGGTGTTTTAAAACTTTTCGCCTAATTAAAAATAAAACACACAAATATATGCACTAAAGTAAAGAAGGAGGAATGAGAAAGGTCAATCGCAAACACAAGGTTTTATAGTGGTTCGGAGCTTCCACTGCTCCTACATCCACTCCCCAAATCACCTTTGGGAATTTCTACTATAATCCAAGATTACAGTACGGTAGTTTTGCGAGTTCACTACCTAACTCGTTGTTTTACACCGGGCTCACAACAAACCCTAACACCCCCAATTTCACTTAGGCTTGGGACGCCTTTCCCTTGTTCCAAGTCCCTTGACTGGAACAAGCACCACAATGAAAGAGTTTACACAGAAAAGAAGAGCTCTAGAGAAGCAAATATGGCAATGATGAACAATAGAACCCGGAAGAATCCTTTTGCCGTTGGAAGCGTGGGAAATGGTGATTCTTCCGATGTGGATCGCGTAGATTTGAGTGTGAGCTTTGAATGCACGAGCGGAAGAGAGTGGTTGAGCTTGAAATTACTTGGGAAGCTTGAAAGCACTTGATTTCTTCACTTGAATGCACTCACTCCCTTGAACTTCTCTCTCTTGCTTCTCTCTTAAATGATCTAGCTTTTTGGGTTGGTGAAAAGTTGTTTTGAAGCACTTAAGAGCTCCCTTTTATAGCCCAAAAAGCAAATATAGCCGTTAGAGATAAAGTAAAAGAGATTTGAAATTCAAACCAAACCTGTAAAAGTTGTCAGTCGCGTCCCAGGCGTTCCGGGGACGTCTCCGCTTCAACGAGAGACGTCTCGGCTACAAGATTTTACTTTTTACGTTGTCTGGGGTCGACTCGGCACTTTACGGGGACGACTCTGCTTGTTTGCACTTTTTGAATGGGGACGACTCCGCTGTCTCGGGGTCGACTCCGCTTCTTTATCTCCGAAAAACATGCCCTCTGGAATTCCCTGAGAGAGCCGACTCCGCTCTTTCAGGGGACGTCTCCGCTGCCTTATCACCGAAAAAATCATTCTCTGGAAAACCCTGAGAGAGCCGTCTCCGCTATCTTGGGGACGACTCGGGAAGTCTCCTTTTTACTTGTGGGGACGACTCTGCTTGCTGTGGGGACGTCTCGCGCATATCTCTTGAAAACTGCCTTTCTGCCGCCACTGAGAGAGTCGACTCCGCTACTGAGAGAGTCGACTCCGCTGTCGTGGGGACGACTCGGCAGGTGCCGGGGACGTCTCCAAGTGTGCCAGTTCTTCCTGTTTGTGCCAGAGACGTCTCTGAGACTATCAGGAGACGTCTCGGCTGTCCCTGAACTTTTTCTTTCATCTCAAAAAATTTTTCAATAAATTCATAAAAATTATGGAAACTTGCCTAGACATTTCTTAACAATATTCTTAATAAAACACATGAATTTCTCAATTAAATTGTTAAGATAAATGGAATTATACTCTAGTGTTTTGTATTCATCAAAATCCATTAGGGGGTCAACACCCTCCTCACGAGTCCGTAAACTGGCTAACCACTGCCGTGTCACCCTGAGAAACTGTAGCCGCTCACTCCGGGCCCCCCGCGGGATCCCAGCCCACTGCCATGTCGTCCGCGCCCATGTACACTGGAAGAGCACATGATCCACTGACTCCTCAGCACCGCACGTCCCGCACTCAGCTGGGACCCCCCAACCTCGCCTGCTCAGCTCTGCTCTCGTAGGAAGTCGGCTCCAGAACACCTTCCATAGAAAGAGAGCAACCCTCGGATGAAGTCCGGACCTCCACATCCAGGTACAGTCCGGCCCCGGCTCATGCCCTGGCTGAATGGCGCGCGTGATGTCTCCCAACCTAACGCTGGCCTGGCTCGAGGTGCCCCACACCCTGACATCTGGCCCCCCACATCCTGGTAACGGGAGGGATCGAATCCTCACAGCTAGGTGTACCCCGAACAATAGCCTGAGTCTGGCCTCATCCCATACTGCCCCTCCTGGTACAAGGAGATCGCACACCCGCAACCCCTCAACCGCCTCTGTGTCAAACATAGTAGGCCAGCGGCTTAGGGCCAGGGAGTCCACCCATGAGTCGCTAGCCACATCAGTACTCCGACCGTCGCCAATCAAAACCCTGATATGTGCTGATACTGCCGGCAGGTGTCTCCCGATCTCACGCCACATGAAGGATACTCGGCGGCCCCGCTGTGCCACCCCTGAAACCCCTCGGCCATATCTAGCTGCCATCACCTGACTCCAGAGGCCGTGTGGCTCCAAGATGAACCGAGCCGCATGCCGTGCAATGAAAGCCTCGCGCCTCTCAATAAGGGACTGCACCCCCAGACCGCCCTCACTAGTGGGGCGGCAGACCTGCTCCCAGGCAACCAGGTGCACTCCGTGACCTCCACCGTATGACCCCCACAGGAAATCCCTAAGAAGGCGCTCGATCCTTAGCAGGATCGTCTTGGGAACCACTGTGTTGGCCATGAGGTAAACCGGTAGAGATCTCAGTACTGCCCTAACCAATGTCACTCTCCCCATCATGGATAATGATGATGCCCTCCATCCCTCCAGCCTGCTCCGGACTCGCTGTACCAAACCGGAGCACTCTGCCACCCGCAGTCTCCGGCCAGTGATAGGCACGCCTAGGTAGGTAAGCGTCCCTTCCTGCTCCGGTATCTGGAGGATCCCTCTGATCTCCTGTCTGACTCCGCTCTCTGTGCTGGGGCTGAAGGAGATGGTGGATTTGGAAAAATTCACCCTCTGGCCGGACGCCGCGCAGTATGCCGCTACCACCCTGCGAAGGACCCGAGCCTCTGTAGTCCGTGCCCTGGCCAAAAGAAGACAGTCGTCAGCAAAAAGTAAATGTGAGATAGGGCGAGCCCCCGTGGCTGGGGTGTAGGCCTCCAGCTCACGGCTAGCACAGACTCTCTGCAAAGACCGAGATAAGATATCAGCACAGATAATAAACAAGTAGGGAGATAAAGGACATCCCTGTCGTAGCCCTATAGAGGACTCAAAGTAAGGTGACGGTGTGCCGTTGACCAAGATAGAAAACTTTGGCCCCCGAACACACCCCATAACCCAGCCGATCCACTGCCTGGGGAAGCCGTAAGCCTCCAACGCCTGCTGGAGAAAGCTCCACCTGATCCTGTCGTAAGCCCGTTCCATATCCAGCGTGACTGCCATCAGACTGTGTCGCTTCGAAGCGCGTTGGAGATGTTGTAGGCGCCCCACGCCGGAACCCACTCACACCAGCGCCGCCACCGACGTCGGACAAGCAAGAGAGATACAAACGGATAAGCACTCTCTCGCTCCCTCGACTCCGGACTCAAGGATCACCTCTTCGCTCCGCCTACGAAGGGCAAAAGATTACCCCGTGGTATCAGTAGGGTAAAACACTTGAGCACCGCAACGGATTATCAAAGATCAAAGGAAGAAGAAGGAAGAAAATAGCAAAGCAAACACAAAGATGTAACGAGGTTCGGCTACAAATAGCCTACGTCCTCCACAGCTCCATCTCAATAAGGATGAACTGATTACAGAGATAGCACACACCCGAACGATCACAAGCGATCGATCTACAAGAGATTCACACAGAATTCCCTTTGCACAAGAAGTAGGATCCCAATCCTCTTCTTCTCTAGAACCCTAGCCTCACAAACAAGAGTATCTCTCAAATATACGGCCAATCCTTCTTTTTCCTAGGGCTCTCATGAGTCCTATATATAGTCTCAAGACCTTCAGATGATCATAGCCGTCGAAACGCCAACAAAACACCAAAAGAAAACTCATCCGTATGATTTCCCGCGAGCCCGAGTCGACTCGGCTGAAGTCCGAGTCGACTCTGGCACGTCTGAACAACTTCCAGTTTAACTGGCACGATCTCGAGTCGACTCCACTGTATCTCGAGTCGACTCGACGATGCTCCGAGTCGGCTCGACTGTAGTTCGAGTCGACTCTGACAGTCCAGACAGAAACATGGTTTTTGCGGCTTTCTCCTCTCGGGTCGACTCGACAGACCTCGAGTCGACTCGACTGTTTCCGAGTCGACTCGACTGTAGCTCGAGTCGACTCCGACAGTCCACCAGACGGAACTATTCAGAATTGATTCTCCTTCAATTCTCTTCATCACTAAAGGTCTCCACATACCCCAACAATCTCCCACTTGGAGACCTTGGGTATATTCTCTTGTTACTTGGTTCTCCTCTGTGCTCCCACTGAAACTGGATCATCCTAGTGAAATCGGTACGATGCCTCCTCAACGTCTTCAAGCATGAAGACCAGCAGAAGCTGAACAGCTCCTCAGCTTCTCCACCGTGACGACCTTCGTCAACATATCTGCAGGATTCTGACTTGTATGAATTTTCTCCAACTTGACGAGTCCCTGCTCGAGCAATGACCTCACGAAGTGGTACCGTATGTCAATATGCTTCGTCCTTGAATGAAAAGCTGAATTCTTCGCCAGATGAATTGCACTTTGACTGTCTGAATATAACATGCAATCCTTCTGTTCTTTCCCAAGCTCTTTCATCAAGCCTTGAAGCCATATTAGTTCCTTGCACGCCTCTGTGGCTGCCACATACTCCGCCTCCGTAGTCGACAATGCAACAACTGGTTGCAACCTGGAATCCAACTGACGGCTCCACTGCCCAAGGTGAACAAGTACCCTGTCGTGCTTCTCCTGCCGTCCAAGTCCCCTGCCATGTCTGAGTCTACATAGCCCTGTAACCGGATCTCAGAACCTCCATAGCACAATGACATGTGCTCAGTGCCTTTCAGATACCTCAGTATCCATTTGACCGCGCGCCAATGCTCCAAGCCTGGGCAGCTCATGAAGCGACTCACAACTCCCACTGCCTGAGCAATGTCTGGTCTCGTACACACCATAGCGTACATCAAGCTCCCCACTGCCGATGCATACGGGATTTTTGACATATTGAGCTCCTCCACCCGCGTCTTCGGACTTTGCCCGTTTGAGAGCTTAAAATGGGCACCCAGCGGTGTGCCAACAGGTTTGGCACCCTCCATGCAGAATCTCCTGAGTACTCGGCTGATGTACTCCGCCTAAGATAGTCTGAGGATATGTTTAGACCTATCTCTGCTGATCTGCATCCCAAGGATCTGTTTTGCTGCTCCTAGATCCTTCATTGCAAATTTTCTTGACAGCTTCAGCTTCAATTTTGCAATCTCATGCATGCTAGCTCCTGCAACTAACATGTCATCAACATACAATAGCAAGATAATGTAAGATGTACCGAAGTCCCGGAAGTAGCAACAGTGATCCTCCTGACATCTCCTGTATCCTATCTCAAGCATGTAACTATCGAACTTGAGATACCATTGTCTGGGTGCCTGTTTCAAACCATAGAGGCTTTTCTTTAGTTTGCAGACTAAGTCACCCGTGCCAGCTGCAATGTATCCCTCCGGCTGCTGCATATATATCTCCTCATCGAGATCTCCGTGGAGAAAGGCCGTCTTCACATCAAGCTGCTCTAAGTGAAGATCCTCTACTGCCACCATGCTCAGCACCGCTCGAATAGTACTCATCTTGACTACAGGAGAAAAAATCTCTGTGAAGTCGATACCTGCTCTCTGCTGAAATCCTTTTACAACCAGTCTGGCCTTGTATCGCTTCTTCCCGCCTTGCTCTTCCTTCAGCCTGTAAACCCATTTGTTTGACAGTGCTTTCTTCCCCTTGGGCAGATCCACCAAATCCCACGTTTGATTCTGTTCCAATGACTTCATCTCATCATCCATGGCCAACTCCCACTCCTTCCTGGTATCAACCTCCAATGCCTCCGTGAAGCATTCAGGTTCGCCATTATCTGTGAGCAGCAAATAACTAAGAGTCCCATCATACCTTTGAGGAGGCTTCCCATGAGTACTACGAGTGGACCTTCTTAGTTGTGGAGGGGGTGCCATTGCTTCAGGTTCTTGCTCTGACTGAGTCTTCTGACCAGAATTTGTAGACTCCTCTTCAGAATCCACAAAACACGGCTCAACAGGTTTTGTTTCTGATTCAGTGCTCTGCTGCATTTTCTCATTGAATACCACATCATTACTACGAATGATCTTCTTGTGTTCGGGATCCCAAAGCCGGTACCCAAACTGTTGACCTCCGTATCCAACGAAAATACACTTCTTTGATTTGGCGTCTAGTTTGCTTCTTTGACTGGAATCAACATGGACATAACTGGTACAACCGAATACTCGTAAGTGCGCCAAATCAATCTTCTTCGCTGTCCATGCTTCCTCAGGAATCCCAAATTCAAGTTTCTTTGATGGCCCTCTGTTGATCAAGTAGGCAGCAGTGTTAACTGCTTCCGCCCAAAACTGCTGTGGCAATCCAGCATGTATCCTCATACTCCTGGCACGCTCATTAATTGTTCTGTTCATCCTTTCAGCAACTCCATTTTGTTGTGGTGTTCCTGGAACTGTCCTTTGCCTGACGATCCCAGCATCTGCACAGTAGTCCTCAAACTCCCTGCTACAATACTCACCACCGTTGTCCGATCTCAGGCATTTCAACCTCTTTCCTGTCTCGAGTTCTACCATCGCCTGCCATCTCCTGAAGACCCCAAATACCTCTGACTTGTGCTTCAAGAAGAACACCCAAAGCTTCCTGGTAGCATCATCAATAAAAGTAACATAGTACTGAGATCCACCAATGGAAGAAACTGGTGCAGGCCCCCACACGTCCGTGTGCACGAGATCTAGCTTTTCTTGCTTCCGAGGTTTACCTTCTTTGTCGAATGAAATACGCTTCTGCTTTCCGAGAACACAATCCTCACAGAAGTCCATCTCAACACTCCTGAGACCCTGCAGCTTTCCCAACTGGTGCATCACCTCCAGTCCCTGATAACTCATGTGCCCAAGTCTACAATGCCATAACTTGGTGTCCACATCTGCTGCAACAACTCCAATAGAGTTCTCCGTGCCGTTGGTGACATAAAGTGTCCCAACCTTCTTGCCACTAGCCACCGTCAACGAACCTCTGGATATCTTCCACTGATCAGCTGTGAAAGTAGCCTTGTACCCCTGGCTCGCCAACTGTCCAACAGAAATCAGATTTCTCTGCAGTTGAGGTACGTGCCGTACGTCCTCAAGCTCAAGTGAAGATCCAGAAACCAACTTCACTTCTGCGCTTCCCCTTCCTTGTATGGTGCAAGGCTCTCCATCCCCTAGGTAGACTTTGCCAAAGTCTCCCTTCTCATATCCTCCAAGAAGCTTCCGTTGGGATGTAGCATGGAAAGACGCGCCCGAGTCTATCACCCAAGACTCGTCACAGGTAGACAAAGATAGAACGAGGGCATCCATATCACCGTCTTCAGCAAGATTTGCTAGATCCTTGCTGACTCCTTCGGTGTGGTCGCCTTGCTTCCCTTTAGGAGATTTGCAATCCCTCCTAAAGTGCCCCGTCTTCCCGCAGTTCCAGCACTTCGTTCCCTTGTTCTGAGGTGCTCGAGACCTGCTGGATCTCGACTTCGAGTCGCTTCGAAATCGACCGTCCTTCTTTTGTCTTCCCCGGTCAGAGGTGTTTAGTGCACTTCCAGACGACTCCGTAGCTCCAGAAGATTTCCTTCTTGCTTCTTCACTCAGAAGCACTCCCACAACGTCATCAAAAATCAACTTCCCCGTTGCCGAAGAGTTGCTCACCGCCATCACCAGGCCCTCCCAGCTATCAGGCAATCCGGAGAGGATTAGCAATGCCCGAATCTCATCGTCAAAACTAATCTCCACTGACTCCAACTGGGCCGTGAGTCCATTGAACTCGTTGAGGTATTCTGCTACGTTGCCGCCATTTTTCATACGAAGATTAAACAACCTCTTCATGAGAAATACCTTGTTTGATGCTGAGGGTTTCTCGTACATCCACGACAATGTTGCCATCAACTCCATCGTCGTCTTCTCGTTTTTGATGTTGAATGCCACTTGGGATGCAAGTGACAATCTGATGGTGCCGAGCGTCTTCCGATCGAGGACCTCCCAGTCTTCATCGGACATCTTCTCTGATTTCTTTGCTCTACCTCCAAGAGGTAAATAGAGATCCTTCTGGTAAAGGTAATCTTCTATTTGCATCTTCCAAAACCCGAAGTTCGTGCCATTGAACTTCTCAATTCGCAACTTCCCTTCATCCGCCATTGCAGAATAACCAATAGCTCTGATACCAATTGTTGTAGGCGCCCCACGCCGGAACCCACTCACACCAGCGCCGCCACCGACGTCGGACAAGCAAGAGAGATACAAACGGATAAGCACTCTCTCGCTCCCTCGACTCCGGACTCAAGGATCACCTCTTCGCTCCGCCTACGAAGGGCAAAAGATTACCCCGTGGTATCAGTAGGATAAAACACTTGAGCACCGCAACGGATTATCAAAGATCAAAGGAAGAAGAAGGAAGAAAATAGCAAAGCAAACACAAAGATGTAACGAGGTTCGGCTACAAATAGCCTACGTCCTCCACAGCTCCATCTCAATAAGGATGAACTGATTACAGAGATAGCACACACCCGAACGATCACAAGCGATCGATCTACAAGAGATTCACACAGAATTCCCTTTGCACAAGAAGTAGGATCCCAATCCTCTTCTTCTCTAGAACCCTAGCCTCACAAACAAGAGTATCTCTCAAATATACGGCCAATCCTTCTTTTTCCTAGGGCTCTCATGAGTCCTATATATAGTCTCAAGACCTTCAGATGATCATAGCCGTCGAAACGCCAACAAAACACCAAAAGAAAACTCATCCGTATAATTTCCCGCGAGCCCGAGTCGACTCGGCTGAAGTCCGAGTCGACTCTGGCACGTCTGAACAACTTCCAGTTTAACTGGCACGATCTCGAGTCGACTCCACTGTATCTCGAGTCGACTCGACGATGCTCCGAGTCGACTCGACTGTAGTTCGAGTCGACTCTGACAGTCCAGACAGAAACATGGTTTTTGCGGCTTTCTCCTCTCGGGTCGACTCGACAGACCTCGAGTCGACTCGACTGTAGCTCGAGTCGACTCCGACAGTCCACCAGACGGAACTATTCAGAATTGATTCTCCTTCAATTCTCTTCATCACTAAAGGTCTCCACATACCCCAACAGGAGATCCCACATCATTTCCTGGGCCAGCATAATATTATGAGAAATATTTCTGCCAGCCACAAAGGCCCCCTGCTCCTGGCTAATGATGCCAGGCAGGAGGGGCTTCATTCTGCCTACCATGATTCTTGCGACAACCTTGTAAAGGGTTGTGCACAAGCTGATAGGCCTGAAGTGACAAGGTTCGGCCGCATTTTGGCATTTAGGTATTAGCGTGATGAAGGTGGCCTTCCAGTCCTCAGGCATAGCTGCCTGGTCAAAAAAACACTGGATAGCCTCCACCACCGCTAGTCGGATAATACCCCAATACTGCCGAAAGAAAAACGGGGGGAAACCATCAGGTCCCGGGGCCTTGTCTGCGGCCAAGGCCCATACTGCCTCCTGTACCTCCTGTGCCGACACTGGCCGGGTCAGGAGTACGCTCTCAGAATCATCAATACCTACGTCCACCATCAAAGGAGGGTCCCCATCACTGGCCACCTCATCCTCCGTCCACCTAGTACGGAAAAAATCGAGCAAGACCTGCCGGATGGCAGGCTCACCCTCCACTCGATGTCCAGACCCAGCTCGCAGAGAGTGGATCATGCTCCTCTGTCTCCGGATAACCGTCGACCGATGAAAGAACCTAGTGTTACGATCACCTTCGCTTACCCACTGCACCCAGGATTTCTGTCGCCAGAAAATCTCATGCTGCCGTAGTAGCGAGTGGTGAGTCGCAAGGAGTCCCCGGAGATCAGTCATATCGTCCTCCGGAAGCACGCCTCCCAAGTCCTCATTCCTCTGCAACTCAGCGATCGAAGTCTCAACCCCCTCCAATCGCCGAAAGATATTGCCCACGACCTCACGATTCCACCGGCGAAGGCGCCGTTTAGTCAGCTCAAGTTTGCGTGAGACCCGTTGCATGGCATCGCCGTGCACCGGGACCCGCCACGCGTCGCGGACGACATCCCAAGACTGGGGATACTACAGCCAAACCTTCTCAAAGCGGAAGGGGCTACGATGCGTAGGGCCAGATGATGTGGATAGCAGCAATGGGCAGTGGTCCGAGGCTATTCGAGGCAAGTGGCTAACCCGGCTAGTAGAAAATCGGAGGATCCAATCAGGGGACGCAAGGGCCCTATCTAATCGCTCCCAATCCCTAGCTCTGCCCAGCTGATTATTGCACCAGGTAAACTGTAGTCCCGTGAACCCCAAGTCTACCAGGCCATTCCGCGACACAAAGTCCCGAAACTCTCTCCTATCCACTCGATCCGTAAAAGCCGCGCCCCCCCGCTTCTCATCCTCACTCTGGATACAGTTGAAATCACCAATTGCTACCGCCGGAATGCCCTGAGCGGTCAGATTGGTGATCTCCTGCCAGAGGACTCTCCTAGCTCGGTGGTCCGTACTAGCATACACACCACACAGTACCCATGGAGCGACGTCGGGTCGTGATATGATCATAATGACTTGTTGGGAGCAGTTGTGGAAGACATCGACTGTCGCCACACCCCGCCTCCATAAAACCAAGATACCCCCCGACAGTCCCTGGGAATCGACTGCATAGGTCTCCCAATCCCTCTCCATGCGTCGTCTCAAACGGCTGAGCCCATCGCCAGATAATCGGGTCTCACATAGGAAACAGATCTCCGGACTATGGACTTGTACTAATCGTTTGAAAGTAGACATGAAGGACGGCTTGGCCGCCCCCCTACAGTTCCAAGCAAGTGTCATCATGGGTCACAGTCCACATAGTCGGCCTCAGACTCATCCTCCCCCAGAGTCGCAGGGCCATCCTCAGGCCCGGCACCCCGGCAATCTCGCTCCTCCTCCTCACCACTAGCAGTGGATACAACCCCCATGACTGCTGCCCTAACGCGTTGCACGGCAGAAGAGTGGTCAGTACCCCCTCCTAATGGTGGAGCCTCAGCCATGCTCCCCTCGGTGTGTGGGATGGGGTGGTCCCCCACCACAACCGGGGGAGGTGGACCAAAGCGGAAGACTCCATCTGGGCCACCCCCAAGGTCTGCAAACGCATCCCACGGTCGCGGCTCGCTCGGCACACCCATCATAGGGTGGTCCTGGCCGTCGGCCTGCGAGGACCCCAAAACCACCGCCAGCTCCTGGCGTGGTGGGGTAAACTGGAAGGGTCCCACTGGTGCCACAGGTCCCCCATCCATGGTCAGCTCGTCTCGGGCCAAGGGAGACAGGTCAGCCAGATCCCCCGCACCCGAGGCTGGCTGGGCAGAGTCCCGTGGGCCCCCACCCGCCAGATCCTGGGTCGCCGGGGCCTCTGTACCAGCTCCCGGGCCCAGAGCTAGCGAGGCCTGCGGCCCCATAGCAAGTTGGGCCCGCAGGCCCTGCTGTTGCAAAGGGCGTGCGGCCCACTCACCAGGGGGGCCCCCCTCATCGGGCGCGCCCTCAACAGTGGGCGCGCCCGCGACGACAGACGCGCTCCCGATGCAGGGCGCACCCGCGACCACAGGCGCGGACCCGGTCCAGGGCGCGCCCGCGGTAGCTGGCGCGGACCCGGTGCAGGGCGCGCTCGCAGGCACCGGCGCGCCCTCCGCGCCCGGCGCGCCGACGGGGCGCGGCGCGCCGTTGGCGCAGGGCGCGCCGATCAAATGGGCCGGCTCACGGCCACGGCGCCCAGCCCGCTGGGCCCGTGCGCGCTGGGCCTGCCCAGCGTTTTGGGCGACCAGGCCCGGGCCCCCGTGTGGGCCAAGGCCCGCTGGGGGCCTGGGCCGTTTTTGGTTCTGGGCCCGGTCCACGACCGCCCCATTGAGCCCAGGGTCGGCCCGCGGGGGGGCCGGGTCAACCGAGACGGCCGGGTCGACTCGCCGGCTCGGCCCCGGTTCGACCGAGTCGGGTCCCGGGTTGCCAGCCAAGGGAAACCAGGCAGCCCCTGTTAGGGCGGCCGGAGCTAGCCTATCCCCCCCACTGGCCAGCGGCGACCGGCGGCGCGCAACTTTTGTAGGCTTCTGCCAACCGTCGGTGTCCGCCGGTGATGCCGGCGAGGCCGGGTTGACCGCATGGGGTGGCGACTGGGTCGATGACGGCCCTGGCTCCTTATCGGACCCGATCATCTCCCCCGGTCGCGGCGGAGGGTTCTCCCGTGGAACTCTCCGCCGTGTCGCCACCATCCAAGGGCCATACACTGGCCCTTGGTTCTCCTCTTCAGTGGCCGGAGGCGGCCGCTCTGTCCCGCCCCCAGGGGCCTCCGCTCCCGAGGTCGGGTCGCCCGCAGCTCGGCCAGTCGCCTGAGAACGGCATGCGGCAGCGTCCGAATGATCCATGCGTCCACACCGGGGACAGATCGCCGGCACATTCTCGAAGACGAAGGGTTGCCAACGCACCCTCGTCATTCCCTGGATCAGCACCCCTGGCAACAGCGGCGCCGTGGTGTCGATGGCCACCTTCACACGGGCAAAACCCATGGCCCCCTGTTGCTCTGTGACTTCGTCCACCGCGATCGGCCGGCCCGCCTTCGCCGCAATGTGGAGTATGGTCGAGGTCGACCAATACTCCGGCGGGAGTCGGGGCAGGCGCAGCCAAACGAGGGCCGACTTCACCGTGTCGGCATCCGGCTCAAAGTCCGGGACCCATGGGCTCATGGCGAGGAGCTGCCCCGCCACCACCCACGGGCCCACGCTCAGAGCTCGGTCCCGGTTCTTTTGCGGACACGTTTTCAAACGCATCCGTTTTCAATTGCGCAACGCCCGCTGGACATTTCCTTTTTCTCAAATGCGCACGCAGCTCAAGAATTTGGCCGCGTGCGCATTTAAGTTTTTTTTTTTTTTTTCCAACACTGCCTTGTCCTTCTGCGCTTTCCTCATCTCACGCCCCTCCTTTTCAACCCATGCTTAGTATCACGTACTCTATGGGGTCCCAAATCCAGTCCAAAACAGAGTGCTTGTGGCCGAAGGGATAATAAAAACCGAGTCCGGTGCCCGAGTTCGTAGCCTAAAGGGAACAGGTTTTCCTATGAAAATACTCATGCAACAGCCACGGCTGCAACAGTGGAGCACCAAAGATGGCATGCATAAATCGTAAAGGTTTACAGCTCACCGCAAGCGCAACAGCTAGAAAGACCATAAAAAATCATAACCAACCAGTGAACAAAAGAGGGGGAAAAGGGAGGGGGCAACTACAGTGGTTGTCCAGGTAATAACCAACCTGTTACTATGCGTAAAAGGAAAAAAAAATCACTTATGCATAGCTGGTTGTCCAGGTTGTTGTTCTCTCTCTCTCTCTCTCTCTCTCTCTCTCTCTCTCTCTCTCTCTCTATATATATATATATATATATATATATATATATATATATATATATATATATATATATATATATATATAAATAAATAAAGGAGAAGATAGCGGCCGGTGCTAGTGAGACTGGAGTACGATTGTGTCAATCTTTGTGCGGCGATTGTGAACTTTCTTCGAACACTTTGTCGACCTCGGAGATGGGCGATCGCAGAACGAAAAAGGTGAAGGAGGTGGTGAAAGGAATGGTGGATGTTTGTGTCCGGGGATGCTATGAATTAGACAAGTCACTGGTCTTTAGTATTTCTCAAATACTTAAGGATGGTTTTTACAACCTTCCAGTGGTTGCTACCTGGATCAGACTGGTATCTGCTCACTACTCCTAGTGAGTATGCCATGTCTGGTTTAGTACATATCATGGCATACATTATAGATCTCACCGCCGAGGCGCCGAAGCATATGGAATTCTATCCATACTCTCTCTTTCTTGAGGGGTTGTCGGATAATCCCTCTTAGAGAGGTTAATTCCATGGCCTATCGGAACATAGCCTTTCTTGGAATTAATCATACTGAACCTCTTCAGTATAGTATTGATGACCCAAAGATTGATTTAAAGATTGATTTTGATGATCACAAAAACCTTGAAGTATAAATACTAATGTTTGTGTTGCAAGGAGAAAAATATTCATTTTGCAAGGAACATAGCAAGCTGGAAGAACACAAGAAGGCCTCCAAAGCTCTCAAGAAAAGTTGGAAGAAAGTTACACTTCATTGGCCCAAGTTTCAAGTTCAAAGGACTCAAGTTGGAAGAGCAAATTCAAAGGAAAATCCAAAAGAATAGTCCTCGAGTCGACTCCTGGATAGTACGAGTCGACTCCAGGGAGTAACAAGGCAGAAACACAGAGAAGCCATTTTGGACCCTGAGAGCCGAGTCGACTCCTGAGGAACTCGAGTCGACTCCAATGGTTGGCAGGTCGACTCCTAAGGAAGCAAGAGTCGACTCTCAGAGAAATACAAGGCAAAAAGTCAGAGAGCCAATTTCAGACACTGAGTGCCGAGTCGACTCTCGCAAAGCCCGAGTCGACTCCGAGACAGCGCTACACCAAAAGACAGAAGACAGTGTTTTTGTCTCTGAGACTCGAGTCGATTCCAAGACAGTTCGAGTCGACTCCAAGGCAGCGCTACTCCAAAAAGACAGAAGACTGTTTTTCGGATACTGAGAGCCGAGTCGACTCCGGAACAGTTCGAGTCGACTCCAAGACTGAACGAGCCAAAAGACAGAAGATCGGGAGTTCGGCCTCTGAGCGCCGAGTCGACTCCTAGAATTCACGAGTCGACTCGAGTGAGCCAAGTTGAAGAATACATCTATGGATTCCTTGGGATGAGCCGACTCCAAAAGTGCAAGGTCAGCTCCAGATTTTGGCGAGTCGACTCCGGGTTAAGTCGAGTCGACTCCCAGTCGAGAAGACCACTTTAATTCAAATCTGGAACAGTTGCCGAGCCGACTCCAGAAAAGCATGAGTCGACTCCTGCTACAGCCGAGTCGACTCCAGATCGCGCGAGTCGACTCCGATCCCAACGGGAACTTTGTCAGGAGTTGCAGACTGTGCACAACGGCTCTATTTTTCTCTCTAACGGCTAGATTTCTGGTTCCACGACATGTAAAGCTATAAAATCAAGAGGAGAGCTAGGGGAGACGGCATGGAAGTGGGAGAGAACATTTAGGAAAGAGATTTAGAAGAGATTACAAGAAAAATCTCCCTAAAGCACAAAAGGGCCATTCAAAGCAAAATAGAGAGAAGAAGAGCATCCAAGTGAATCCCAAAGCTTCCTCTTCAACTGTGTGCTGCCTCGGTGATCCTCTACTTCGTGCAAAATCAGAAGAGGGTCAAGTGAAGAAGAAGCCGAGTTCCTCCATCTACGAATTAGTTTGAGGGCTTCTTCTCTTTACCTTACTTATTTATATTTGCTATATCTGCTTAAGTGAGAAGCTTGTATTTGCCTTTAAACCTTTGTTTTAATATCTTGTAACTTGATTCAATCAAGGGATTGAATCAAGGGGTTAAGGTTTGTTGGTGAGCCAAAGGAAAACAATCGTTGTAAGGTTGTGGTTGGTGAGCCTGTGGGAAAAACCAACTGGGTTTGATTGTGAACCCGGGAAAACAATCGGTTGGTTCTAGTCGGTGAGCCTGTGAAAACCGACCGAGTTCGTTGTTATCTCGCAAAACAACAAGTTGGGTTGTGAGCTTGTAAAACAACCGGCTGTAATCTGTAGGATTATAGTGAAATTCCCAAGAGGTCTTGGGGAGTGGATGTAGGTGCTGGGGTGCACCGAACCACTATATGTTTGTTGTGTTTGTAATGATTCTTGTCATTGTCTAACTTACTCACTTACTTAGATAAATTGCTTGCTTAACTTTTATCCGCGCATCCTTTAGTTGCAAGCATATTCAATCTAGTCACATTCTATACATCAAACTGTTGCTAAGTTTAAATTTCACTGTGCATCTATATAACTTAGCATAATTAATTGAAAAGTTTTAGAAGTAGTCTAAAAGTTTAAAAAGACCCAATTCACCCCCCCTCTTGGGTTGTATCTACTGGGCAACAAGTGGTATCAGAGCAGGTGCTCTAAGATTAATTATTGATCTCACGATCAAGAGCCAAAGATCATGACAACTCAAATAGATAGTTTTCTAGGAGAAGGACAATTAATTGATATACCTCCACTATTTAATGGCATAAACTATACACATTGGAAAGCACGCATGCGCATTTTTATACAATCACTTGATTATAATCTATGGAGTATTATAGTCAATGGAACACACACAAACACTAGTCATAATGAGAAAATGGTTCAACAAAATTCAAAAGCCATGAACCTATTATATTGTGCATTAGATAGGAATGAGTTTAATTGCATATCTTCTTGCATGACTGCTAAAGAAATATGGAATATGCTTGAAGACAAATATGAATGCACTAACAAATCTGAAATATCATGTGTAAAAGAAGAGCAGTATCATCCATGCTTCGTGGCACATGAGGTACGTGCTGAAACTGAAAGCACTTTTATATTTGATGAACTTCACGATGCCTTTTCTGATTTGTATTTAGAATATAAGAAACTTATTTGTAAGAACAAGAACTTAAAGAATGAAAATCAAATCCTAATAGATGAACAACTGAAACTAACTAATAAAATTGAAATCTTAATTAAAGAAAATAAAGAACTAAATCAAAGAAATCAACTTCTCACCGAAAGCCATGATAAACTTAAGAAAAATAATGAATTACTTTCAGAAGATAACAGAAGATTAACTAAAGAAGTTGACAAATTAAAACCTATTGTTGAAAGATTTACTTTCAGCTCTGAAAAATTGAACCTAATGATAAATAATCAAAGAGCTGAATTTGACAAAGTTAGATTGGGATATCAACCATGGTACATCCAAAAATCTTTCAAGAATACAGTTGTTAAATCCTCCATTGCCTATCCTAAAACAGATTTTTATAAATATGATGAACAAAAGTTAATTAAAATCCCTTTTGCTCATCCTGAAATAGTTTTTCATAAATTCAATGAACCTAATGAACAAAATCAGAAAATTAAAAATTCATCATCTACTTATGTTAAATCTATGACTGTTAAATTTAACAAGAATATGCAGAAATACACATCTTGTAATCCTAAAATCTACAGGCCTATGGACAAAATAGCTATTAAGAAAATATGGGTTCCAAAAAGAACAATAATAGCTAACCTGCAAGGACCCAAAAGAGTTTGGGTTCCTAAGTTGAAAATCTGATTATTTTTCAGTAGGTGTGTCTAGCTCTCCAAGATTCTAATAAAAGATATTATCTGAACAATGGGTATTCTAGACACATGTTGAAGAATGGAACTTAAATGTAAACAAGAAAAATAATTAAAATAGAAGAAATAACTTCAAATTTCTCCATCTTTCTATATTATGATTTACTCACTATTGGATAAGTAGTTAAGAATAACTCTATGAATTCTCTATATGCTTGATTGAGAGTTTTTATCCATGGCATTATTGTTTATCGATCATAGATATGAAAAAGTGCACTTGGTATGGAATACCAAGATTAAAGAAACCATCTTTGGGATATAAAATCAACTCATGCTAGTATGTACTTAATCTCAAAAGACCTTGCCATTGGCTTACTTAGAGTATTTTCTGAAAGGTCAGAGTTTACTATGCATGTTAATTAAGAAAACAAACAAAAAATCAATTTCTAAATCTAAAGATGTTGTTTCCAACACTAAGTTTTCAAAAGCTTACATTGGTTTTGTTCTTGGCACTTAAATTGAAATATTTTCTGCATTGGCACAAACTCACAAAAAGGGATCAAATGAAAAAGGTTTGCAAACTATGAAAGTAAAGAGTATCATGGCATAGTGTTGAAAACCAATTTTGTATTAAGTTGTGCACAGAAAATAATTCAATTGTTTCTGCACCAAGAACACTATAAGTAAAATAGGATTAATAGAATCCTTGAAGAAATGAAGAAGACAATGTTGTATGATAGTCATCTACTTAAATGATTTTTTATTAAAAGCTATCATCATTGCTTGTCATATATATGATTTCTATTAGGTCTATTATTGATGAAAACTCCATTTGATCTTCTGAAAAATAGAAAATGATCTATTGCATATCTTTCATATTTTTCAGTAGCTTATGATATGCTTGATATGGTCTTTTGAAAATAATGCCAAATCTGATAAAGATATTTCTATCCTTGGATATCATTCATCAAGCAATGCGTATAGAATATTCAATGAAAAGATTCTAGTTGAAGAAATATCAATTCAGTTTATTCTTTATGAGACTAATGATTTATTATCAAAATACTAAAATCAAATTATATATGTATATGGTTAATCTTTTACATATAACAATCTGAAAACTTGTTAATAATTAGAACCAAATTGAGTTTTTCAGAAATGCACTTAATGAAGAAAAATTGATAACTACTAAAAGACTAAATCAAGAAAAGATGAAATAAATCTTGATGAAATTCTTGCATGATTAGAAGTAAAGATCACCATTATCATTTGCTTGCTTTATGAGCTTTATATTCTGTCAAATGAATGTGTAGAATGCACTTCTATGTGGTTATTTCAGATCTATGTAAAATAACCACCTTATTTGAAAACATTCATTACAAATATGATAAAGCAATTTGTGATTTGGAACAAGCATCAAAAGCATGATAGAATAATTATTTTATCATATACCTAATAGACCAGATTGTGTGATCATTATGTGCCCTTGTGCAAGACTTCAATCTAACTCTAATGAATCATAATTTATTGATAACAAATGAATCATAATCTGAATTTTGATAGAAATAATTGTTTAAGGCAATTTGATCAAAACTTAGCTAGCATGCCTTATTGATAATTATCTTAAGCAAATAGAATCTAAGCTAAATTGATGTTGAAAATAAGAAATTAATTTGACCTTGATGAATCTTCCTATTGCTTCACATGCTTGTCCTTGAACAGTCTTGGTTAATGAAACTATCTCTTTAGTTCAAGTGACATATGTTTGCTTATATTTAGGCAATCTCTTGAGTAAAGTGACTCAACATTCAATGATTATCATATCTTAGGTTGAGTTACCTAGTTAAGAAATATGCTATATGAATGTTTTGTATCTTGAAGAAACTAATGACTTTCTTTCAAGAAAGAAAAGAATTTTGTTAATAATGCAGGATCCTTGAGCAAGAAAATGAGAGATTTCAACTTGAAGGATATCTCCACGTAAGATACAATAAACATTCTCATGCAAACAAGAGAGAGGACCTTCTTCAGCCAAAAGTTCATACATAAGAAATCTAGTAGGTATTTGACTGAAGAATGCAGAATGGATTGGTAATTCTAGATACCTCTCTTATAAATTAACTGAGCAAAGTCAATAACTTAAATCTTATTGTGGCATGATTAAAATCTTTAAATATTAATTTCTTGATATCATGTCTATATATGTATTGATTGACTTATGCTTTTAGAAATTGTTTCATGGTTTGCTCAAACAAAAATATTCCTTTGCCTATATCATAACCATGAAATACACAAGTATATGCTTAAAATGTTGATTTAAAATAACTTGTGAGAAGCTATGAGTCCATGAGCTTAATGAAAATGTTGTTTGCATGATATACATCTATATGATACATAAGATTATTTCCTTATTCTGCTCTTTCATGTAAATTACTTGAGAATAACAAAAAGAGAGAGAGATAAAGAAAAGAAAATGGATATTATTCAAGAGAAGACAAGTACTCCAATCTTAAGCAAAAGCAAAACAAGCATAATATATTCGGCACATTTGTGATACTTGTGTGAACATTCTTTTGAAAGGAATAAAATTCGTAATTAATTACACTTAAATAGAGAGAGTTTCAAGTGAACATTTTAACCTTTCTATATTGCTCATCATAGGGATGGTGCCAATGGGGAGGCTAGTGGTAGTACCCGGCACTATTTGACCCAACTATTCGGTGTAGGGCATATTAGGGACGGCACAAGAGGGAGGCTAGTGGTAGTACCTCGTGCCCCTTCCAACTCCACCGGATAGGGAGCAAATAGAGTATAGAGCACAAGAAAGTAAAAATGAATGACAAAGTAAATGAAAGTATAAGAAGAATCAAGTCAAGCTTTAATTACTTGGAAACACACCTTAAGGATGAAATCAGTGCAAAAGTATGTTTAAATAGGGGGAGTTTATTTGAAAAGAATTGATCATTGACATGCTTGTTATTTTAATGCATGACTTAACACATAATATATTTTGCATGTGGCATGATGTCTGAAATTATGGGTTCTCAATATTTTGTAATGCTCCATGCTTAAATAATTTGATTGAATGTTTTATTCTGGTACTATTGAAAAGAAATTTCAGATTTGTCATTCACGATTATCTTTGAAAGTTAAATAGATTTGCAAAAAAAAAAGAAGAGAAGGATATTTCTATTTTGAATTGATCTTGATCTATCCTTCTACTTGCCTAACTTTGATACATAATGTCCTAATACTTGTTAAAATATCCTCCATTGTGTATCGAAACTCAATATTAAATATAAAGATTCTGAAAGTGCTCTAATGCTATTGAAATATGTGTTTTCAATCATAATGATTTAAGATGAGCTACAATGTGGAAGATACATATCTCAAATTATGACTTTGAAAGACTCTATTGAAAATCCTTATGAAATTCAGAATCTGATTTTGTATAAAAGCTTAAACTCAATATGATCTCTAAATAAAATCTTAATGTAAGAAAAACAAAATTAATTTTGATGCCTTGGTTGATTGCTCCGATACGCATCCGAAACATATCATTTCTTATCTTTAAAGTATACTAATATTGGTCCAAATGATGTGTCTTTCGATGATCTTGATTGAAAACAAAAATTTCTAAATATATGATTTTATTTTGATATTAAAAAGATTTATTGTGTTTCATGTATACATTGCTGAAAAACTATGATTAAGAAATAGATATCTATAAATATATATACCTCAATGATCATCTATATGTTTTTCTCTCCTACATTCTTAAAGACTTCCATCAGAATATATATAGAGTGAATGATTTTAAAGCTAGAAATATTTCAGCTCACTCAAATGATTCTAAAAGAAAGAAAATGTGAATGCTTTTGAAAGAAACTGAGCTTCAAATGAATCATTTTCTGATTAAT
This sequence comes from Phoenix dactylifera, assembly GCF_009389715.1. Lineage (NCBI taxonomy): Eukaryota > Viridiplantae > Streptophyta > Magnoliopsida > Arecales > Arecaceae > Phoenix > Phoenix dactylifera. Next base: position 23,083 of record NW_024067762.1, on the reverse strand, counting down.
ATTTCTACACATTTTCTCTAAGATTAAGAGAAAGCATAACTTGTTCTTGAAGGATTAGAAAGAGTAATTGCTACAAATTTTGAATAATGATAGATTACTCCACATTCTCGATATCATAGAATTTCAGTTTTATTCACGTTTATCATTAAAATCTGAAATTCAACAATAGAAAAGAATGATTAAAGAAGAATGTATCTTTTGAGGGGGAGCTTTAGATATTCAGTATCTTTTTATGGATTGATTTTAATGAACCTCATTATATTGCAAGACTTGCTTTAATTATATAATGAGTTTATACCTTGAGATGAGTTCTATAAAGTTTGTCTTATCTCAAACATTGAGTCTTATAAAAATAAGCTAAAACTTATGGAAAATTTTTTTTGAGATTGACAATTTTACTGAACATTATCTTCAAATTCTAAACTCTTAAATGGAATGATCAATTGAGGGGGAGAAAGAAAATCTCAGAAGGAGAGATCTTATGGAACTTAATCGCATAAATCTATAACTAAAGGAGAGAGAAAGCATACCAAGTGAAAAGTGATCCTAATGCTCTCCAATATGTATCATCTGAAATTTAAATCTGAAAATCTTTATGATACTCCTTGAGGCTTGTTATTTGGTTAATATATCTTATGCATAAATCATGAACCAAATTGCAATTCAAACAGTTGATCTTAAGAGCCTCTAACTTAATAAAAAAGAGGGAGAATAATGTGTTGAATTTTCTTGAGTATCACTTAGAAAATCTATTTTGAAATTCACTAATGAGTCCTAATTGGCTTGCTCCTTAGAACTTCAATTTTGTGCCAATTCCTATTTTTATGTATCAAATTGTGCTTATTTTCTAAAGAAATAAAAGAAAGTCTTTAAGAGAGCTCTAAGATATATCAAAAATTGCATGAATCCATATTTTGGTATTTGTGCCCCAATGCTCTTATTATCATTAAAGAACTTTGAAGTCATTAAGAATTAATGATCCAACATGATGATATGTTTTTCAAGTATATAAGTTTTGATCTTATACTCTGAAAATTAATTAAATTGCTCTCATGTTGATAAAATACTTAATATATTGGGCAAAAGATCTTAAATGAACAAGCTTTCATACTTATTATTGAAGAGAGGTTAGATTTCCATTCGTGCTTTCTTTGAATATCATTCGTGGTACTTCTTGAATTAACTTAAGAAAGATTCCATCTACACTTGAGTTGAAAACTATCCTTGGAATCACATTCGATGTGTTCTGCTCTGAAATTATCTTAATTGACTCTGATCTATGCTCATTAATCTTATTCTAATATTATTGCCTTGAGTTATATGATTCACATCCTTGCAATAATTTGACATGCAAATCAGAGTACAATCAGAAAAAGAAATATTTGAGTATTCTTATCTTTGTGCTTAATGTTTCACTATCTTTTTGATGTTGTCAAAAAGGGAGAGAAATATCTAAGTATATGCTCATAATGCTTTATGTGTTGATTATGTTAAGTTGATTAAATCTAAAGCATTATCATGAAGTATATGTTAAAGATATATATTTTCTACTTTAAACAACTTAGCTATGCACTACTTCTAGAACACAATATATTTTATATTGCATATACTCCAAGTTTTGTCATCATCAAAAAGGGGGAGACTGATGACCCAAAGATTGATTTAAAGATTGATTTTGATGATCACAAAAACCTTGAAGTATAAATACTAATGTTTGTGTTGCAAGGAGAAAAATATTCATTTTGCAAGGAACATAGCAAGCTGGAAGAACACAAGAAGGCCTCCAAAGCTCTCAAGAAAAGTTGGAAGAAAGTTACACTTCATTGGCCCAAGTTTCAAGTTCAAAGGACTCAAGTTGGAAGAGCAAATTCAAAGGAAAATCCAAAAGAATAGTCCTCGAGTCGACTCCTGGATAGTACGAGTCGACTCCAGGGAGTAACAAGGCAGAAACACAGAGAAGCTATTTTGGACCCTGAGAGCCGAGTCGACTCCTGAGGAACTCGAGTCGACTCCAATGGTTGGCAGGTCGACTCCTAAGGAAGCAAGAGTCGACTCCCAGAGAAATACAAGGCAAAAAGTCAGAGAGCCAATTTCAGACACTGAGTGCCGAGTCGACTCCCGCAAAGCCCGAGTCGACTCCGAGACAGCGCTACACCAAAAGACAGAAGACAGTGTTTTTGTCTCTGAGACTCGAGTCGACTCCAAGGCAGCGCTACTCCAAAAAGACAGAAGACTGTTTTTCGGATACTGAGAGCCGAGTCGACTCCGGAACAGTTCGAGTCGACTCCAAGACTGAACGAGCCAAAAGACAGAAGATCGGGAGTTCGGCCTCTGAGCGCCGAGTCGACTCCTAGAATTCACGAGTCGACTCGAGTGAGCCAAGTTGAAGAATACATCTATGGATTCCTTGGGATGAGCCGACTCCAAAAGTGCAAGGTCAGCTCCAGATTTTGGCGAGTCGACTCCGGATTAAGTCGAGTCGACTCCCAGTCGAGAAGACCACTTTAATTCAAATCTGGAACAGTTGCTGAGCCGACTCCAGAAAAGCATGAGTCGACTCCTGCTATAGCCGAGTCGACTCCAGATCGCGCGAGTCGACTCCGATCCCAACGGAAACTTTGTCAGGAGTTGCAGACTGTGCACAACGGCTCTATTTTTCTCTCTAACGGCTAGATTTCTGGTTCCACGACATGTAAAGCTATAAAATCAAGAGGAGAGCTAGGGGAGACGGCATGGAAGTGGGAGAGAACATTTAGGAAAGAGATTTAGAAGAGATTACAAGAAAAATCTTCCTAAAGCACAAAAGGGCCATTCAAAGCAAAATAGAGAGAAGAAGAGCATCCAAGTGAATCCCAAAGCTTCCTCTTCAACTGTGTGCTGCCTCGGTGATCCTCTACTTCGTGCAAAATCAGAAGAGGGTCAAGTGAAGAAGAAGCCGAGTTCCTCCATCTACGAATTAGTTTGAGGGCTTCTTCTCTTTACCTTACTTATTTATATTTGCTATATCTGCTTAAGTGAGAAGCTTGTATTTGTCTTTAAACCTTTGTTTTAATATCTTGTAACTTGATTCAATCAAGGGGTTAAGGTTTGTTGGTGAGCCAAAGGGAAAACCAACGGTGTTAGGTTGTGGTTGGTGAGCCTTTGGGAAAACCAACTGGGTTGATTGTGAACCCGGAAAACAATCGTTGTAAGGTTGTGGTTGGTGAGCCTGTGGGGAAAACCAACTGGGTTTGATTGTGAACCCGAGAAAACAATCGGTTGGTTCTAGTCGGTGAGCCTGTGAAAACCGACCGAGTTCGTTGTTATCTCGCAAAACAACAAGTTGGGTTGTGAGCTTGTAAAACAACCGGCTGTAATCTGTAGGATTATAGTTGTTGCCCAGTAGATACAACCCAAGAGGGGGGGTGAATTGGGTGTTTTAAAAACTTTTTGTCTGATTAAAAGAAAATACACAAGTGTATGTGCAAAAGTGAAACTAAAGTTGTAACCACAGTCAATCGCAAACACAAAGGTTTATAGTGGTTCGGAGCTTCCACTGCTCCTACATCCACTCCTCAAACACCTTTGGGAATTTCCACTATAATCAGCGATTACAGTCCGGTAGTTTTGCGAGTGTACTACCCAACTCGTTGTTTTACACCGGGCTAACAACGAACCCTATAATCCGGTAGTTTTTCGAGTGAACTACCCAACTCGTTGTTTTACCCCGGGCTAACAACGAACCCTACAATCCGGTAGTTTTTTGAGTGAACTACCCAACTCGTTGTTTTACCCCGGGCTAACAACGAACCCTACAATCCCCCAATCTTAACTTAGGCTTGGGACGCCTATCCCTTGTTCCAAGTCCCTTGACTGGAACAAGCACAATATTCAAACGTTTTACAAAGATTTAAAAGCTCTTATGAAAGCAAATATAGCAATGAGAAATAACAAAATCGGAAGACCCCTTTTTGCCGTTGGAAGCGTGGATGATGGTGGTTCTTCCGATGTGGATCACGTTGGCTTGAATGCGAGCTTTGATTGCCAAGTGGGAGTGAGTAGATGAGCACGAAATCAGATGAAGAAGGCTTGAATGCACTTGATTTCTCCTCTTTAAAGCACCAACTCCCTTGAACCTCTTCTTCTTTCTTCTCTCTTGAATGATCTTATGTTTGGCTTGTAAGAGATGTTTTAAAGGCACTTAAAAGCTCCCTTTTATAGCCCTACAAGCAATAGATCCGTTAGACACAAAAATATAGCCGTTTGAAATTCAAACAAACCTGAAAAAGTGTGTCAGTCGCGTCCCAGGCGCTCCGGAGACGTCTCCGCTTGAACGCGAGACGTCTCGGCTATATAAGAAATCTTTTGACGATGTTGGAGTCGACTCGGTACTTTACGGGGACGTCTCGGGATGTTTGCGCTTTTTGCATGGGGACGACTCCGCGACGTCGGGGACAACTCCGCAGTTTTATCACCGAAAAACAAGTCCTCTGGAATCTCCTGAGAGAGTCGACTCCGCGCTTTCTGGGGACGTCTCGGAAAGTTTGCTTTTTATGCGTGGGGACGACTCCGCGTCCTTCGGAGACGACTCGCGCGCATCTCTTGAAATCAGCCTTTCTGCCGCCACTGAGAGAGTCGACTCCGACCCTGCGAGACACCTCGCCAGGTGCCGGGGACGTCTCCAAACGTGCCAATTCTTCCTATTCGTGCCGGAGACGTCTCTGGGATAAACCGGAGACGTCTCGGCTGTCCCTGATCTGTTTTCTTCATCTCAAAAATTCTTCAATAAATCCTTGAAAAATAAGGGAACTTGCCTAGACATTTCTTAACAATATTTTTAGATAAACACCTGAAATCCTCAAATAAATTGTTAATACATAGGGAATTATACTCTAGTGTTTTGTGTTCATCAAAATCCATTAGGGGGTCAACAATCTCCCCCTTTTTGATGATGACAAAACACTGAGTATATGCAAAATTCGAAATTTAAACATATACACGGTATTTGATCAGATGTACAAGTATTGTGTTTTGGTTAGAGCTAGATACAGTGTGCATAATTCAAAATAGTCAACTTTCAGTTCTATCCTTATGCATAAGTATTGATCTTAGTAGCTCTTGAGCAATTTTAGCATATCAACTGAATTTGAATCAAGTTAAGATGTAAATTAATGAAATATTGATGCTAACAACAATTAAAAACCAAATACTTTTGACTCCCCCTTTCTTTTCCAGAAGGACAATTGTCTTAAAGCCAATATTCTTCAATTTTATCTTTACATTTTGTTGATTCTAATTAAAATTTCAAGTATGAGTTTAAATTTTGCATTTTGCATTCCATATTGGTTCTACTCCCCCTTTTTGACAAAAACTTGGAGTAAATGCAACACATAAAGCATTATGAGCATATACTCAGATATTTCTCCCCCTTTTTGACAACATCAAAAAGATAGTGAAACATTAAGCACAAAGATAAGAATGCTCAAGGCAATAATGTTAGAAAAAGATAAATGAGCATAGATCAGAGCCATTTCGGATAATTTCAGAGCAAATTATGATGAGAGCACATCTAATGTGATTCCAAGAATAGTTTTCAACTCAAGTGTAGATGGAATCTTTCTTAAGTTAATTCAAGAAGTACCACAAATGATATTCAAGGAAAGCACGAATGGAAATCTAACCTCTTTTCAATAATAAGTATGAGAGCTTGTTCATTTAAGATCTTTTGCCCAATATATTAAGTATTTTATCAACATGAGAGCAATTTAATTAATTTTCTGAGTATAAGATCAAAACTTATATACTTGAAAAACATATCATCATGTTGGATCATTAATTCTTAATGACTTCAAAGTTCTTTTATGATAATAAGAGCATTGGGGCACAAATACCAAAATATGTATTCATGCAATTTTTTTTTTTATCATTCTCCCCCTTTTTCATTAAATTAGAGGCTCTTAAGATCAACTATTTGAATTGCAACTTGGTTCATGATTGATGCATAAGATATACTAATCCAATAACAAGCCTCAAGGTGTATCATAAGAATTTTCAGATTTAAATTTCAGATGATACATATTGGAGAGCATTAGGATCACTTTTCATTTAGTATGCTTTCTCTCTCCTTTAGTTATAGATTTATGCGATTAAGTTCCATAAGATCTCTCCTTCTGAGATTTTCTTTCTCCCCCTCAATTGATCATTCCATTTAAGAGTTTAGAATTTGAAGATAATGTTCAATAAAATTGTCAATCAAAAAAAATATATTTTCTATAAGTTTCAGCTTATTTTCATAAGACTCAATGGTTGAGATAAGACAGCCTTTATAGAACTCATCTCAAGGTATAAACTTATTATATAATTAAAGCAAGTCTTGCAATATAAGGAGGTTCATCAAAATCAATCCATAAAAATCAAGGTATGAGATACTGAATATCTAAAGCTCCCCCTCAAAAGATGCATTCTTCTTTAATCATTCTTTTCTATTGTTGAATTTCAGATTTTAGTGATAAACGTGAATAAAACTGAAATTCTATGATATCGAGAATGTAGAGTAATCTAGTATTATTCAAAATTTGTAGCAATTACTCTTTCTAATCCTTCAAGAACAAGTTATGCTTTCTCTTAATCTTAGAGAAAATGTATAGAAATATTAATCAGAAAATGATTCATTTGAAGCTCAGTTTCTTTCAAAAGCATTTACATTTTCTTGCTTTTAGACTTGTTTGAGTGAGCTGAAATATTTCTAGCTTTAAGATCATTCACTCTATATATATTCTTATGGAAGTCTTTAAGAATGTAGGAGAGAAAAATATATAGATTACCATTGGGGTATATATATTTATAGAGCTCAATTTCTTAATCACAATTTTTCAGCAATGTATACATGAAACACAATAAATTTTTTAATATCAAAATAAAGTCATATATTTAGAAATTTTTGTTTGCAATCAAGATCATCGAAAGACACATCATTTGGACCAATATTGGTACATGCTAAAGATAAGAAATGATATATTTTTGATGCGTATCGGAGCAATCAACCAAGGCATCAAGATTAGTTCTGTTTTTCTTACATTAAGATTTTATTTAGAAATTATATTGAGTTTAAGCTTTTATACAAAATCAGATTTTGAATTTCATAAAGATTTTCAATAAAGACTTTCGAAGTCATAATTTGAGATATGTATCTTCCACATTGTAGCTCATCTTAAATCATTACGATTGAAAACACATATTTCAAACATATAAGAGCATATTCAGAATATTTGTATTTATGTTGAGTTTTGGTATGAGTTAGAACATTATATACTAAAGTCATTGCCTAAATAGAGATATCCTTCTATTCTCCTTTTTACAAATTTATTCAACTTTCAGATTTTGACGATGATTGTGTACGACAAATCTGGAATTTCTTTTCAATATTACCAAACTAAAATTTTATGTAGTATTCCAAACATTCAATCAAATTGTCCAAGCATGGAGCATTACAAAATATTGAGAACTCATAATTCAAGACATCATGCCACATGCAAAATATATTATGTGTTAAGTCATGCATTAAAATAATAAGAAAAAGAATGTCAAGGATCAAAATCAATTCTTTTCAAATAAACTCCCCCTATTTAAATATAATTTTGCACTGATTTCATCCTTGAAATGTGTTTTCAAGTGATTAATGCTTGACTTGATTCTTCTTATATACTTTCATTTACTTTGTCATTTATTTTTACTTTCTTATGCTCTATACTCTATTTGCTCCCTATCCGGTGGAGTTGGAAGGGGCACGAGGTACTACCACTAGCCTCCCTCTTGTGCCGTCCCTAATATGCCCTACACCGAATAGTTGGGTCAAATAGTGCCGGGTACTACCACTAGCCTCCCCATTGGCACCATCCCTATGATGAGCAATATAGAAGGTTAAAATATTTACTTTAAACTCTCCCTCTATTTAAGTGTAATTCATTACGGATTTTATCCTTCCAAAAGAATGCTCACACAAGTCTTACAAATGTGCTGAATATATTACGCTTGTTTTACTTTTTCTTAAGATTGGAGTATTTGCCTTTACTTAGATTTTACTTCTCTTGAATAATATCCATTATCTTTTCTTTATCTCTCTTTTTTTTTGTTATTCTCAAGTAATTTTCTTGAAAGAGCAGAATAAAGAAATAATCAAATGTATCATATAGAGGTATATCATGCAAACACATTTTCATTATGCTCAAGAATTCATAGCTTCTCACAAGTCATTTTAAATCAAAATTTTAAGCATAAACTTGTGTAGTTCATGGTTGTGACATAGGTAAAGATATATTTTAGTTTGGGCAAACCATGAAACAATTTCTAAAAGCACAAGTCAATCAATACATATGTAGACATGATATTAAGAAATTAATAATTAAAGACTTTAATCATGCCATAGTAAGATTTAAGTTAATGACTTTGCTCAGCTAATTTATGAGAGAGGTATCTAAAATTACCGAATCATTCTGCATTCTTCAAGTCAAATACCTACTAGATTTTTTATGTGTAACCTTTTGGCTGAAGAAAGTCCTCTCTCTTGTTTGCATGTGAATGTTTATTGTACCTTTTATGGAGGTGTCCTTCAAGCTGAAATCTCTCATTTTCTTGCTCAAGGATCCTGCAAACTCCTTTTCTTTCTTGAAAGAAAGTCATTAGTTTCTTCAAGATACAAAACATTCATCTACCATATTTTTAACTAGATGACTCAATACAAGATATGACACTAGTTGAATGTTGAGTCACTTTACTCAAGAGATTGCCTAAGTATAAGCAAGCACATATCACTTGAACTAAAGAGATAGTTTCATTAATCAAGATAGTTCAAGGACAAGCATGTGAGGCAAAAGGAAGATTTATCAAGGTCAAATCAATTTCTTATTTTCAAAATCAATTTAGTTTAGATTTTATTTGCTTAAGATAATTATCAATAAGACACGCTAGCTAAGTTTTAATCAACTTATCTTAAACAGTTGTTTCTATCAAAATTCAGTTTATGATTTATTTGTTATCAATAAATTATGATTCATTAGAGTTAGATTGAGATCTTGCACATAATGAGCATATAATCTGGTCTACTAGCTGTATGATAAAATAAGTATTCTATCATGCTTCAATACAGCTTTAAAAACAATAGATCTACCTTGCTCATTCTTTTCAAATTCTACAAGATGAGGTCATAGAATACCTTCTTCATGCCAATCTTCTATAAGAGTTTTTTTGTGGACTAACTTTGGTCAATGAAGATCCTCTTTCTTGTTTCTCTTAATTTGGAGTTTGAGAGAAGATGTTAATTCATTCATCATACATTTTTCAAACTCACCTTGCATGAGCTTAGTAAAATCTTCATATAAATCCTCGTTTGTAGAACCAAAAAGTGATATCATCAATGTATACTTTGAGCAAATAAGATATCACAAATTCTTCTTTTTGATGCATAGATTTATCACTATTACTTTCTATCAAAAAGTCACTCAAGCTTTTATGTCATGTATATTGGTGCATGTTCCAAATCACATATTGTTTTATCATATTTGTAATGAGTGTTTTCTACACATTCATTTGACAGACTATAAAGCTCATGAAGCAAGCAAATGATAATGGTGATCTTTACTTCTAATCATGCAAGAATTTCATCAAGATCTAATTCATCTTTTCTTGATTGAATCTTTTAGTAGTCACCAATTTTTCTTCATCAAGTGCATTTCTGAAAACTCAATTTGGTTCTAATTATTAACAAGTTTTCAGATTTTATCGACAAGATTTCAAGTTCTCTTTCTTTTAAAAATGATTTAGTTTAACTTGACCAATTCTAATCTTGTTCATTCTTCTTAAGGTGTTTTAGTTTTAGATTGTTATATGTCAGAAAAAAGATTAACATATACATATATAATCTGATTTTAGTGACTTGATGAAAGATCATTAGTCTCATAAAATGAATTGATATTTCTACAACTAGGATCTTTTCATTGAATATTCTATATGCATTGCTTGATGAATGATACCCAAAGATAGAAGTATCTTTATCAGATTTGGCATTATTTTCATAAGAACATATCAAGCATAACATGTACGACTGAAAAATATGAAAGATATGCAATAGTTCATTTTCTATTTTTCAGAAGATCAAATGGAGTTTTCATCAAAAATAGACCTAATAGAAACCATATATATGACAAGCAATGATGATAGCTTTTAACAAAAAAAAAATAAGTAGATGACTATCATACAACATTGCCTTTTTCATTTCTTCAAGGATTCTATTAATCCTATTTTACTTATGGTGTTCTTGGTGCAGAAATAATTGTATTCAATATTATTTTCTATGCACAAGTTAATACAAAATTGGTTTTCAAAACTATGCCATGATACTTCTTTTACTTTCATAGTTTGCAAACCTTTTTCATTTGATCCCTTTCACAGGATTTAGCAAATGCAGAAAATACTTTAATTTTACTTGCCAAGAACAAATCCAATGTAAGCTTGTGAAAACTTAGTGATGGAAACAACATCTTTAGATTTAGAAATTGATTCTTGTTAGTTTCCTTAGTTAACATGCATAGCAAACTTTGACCTTGCAGAAGATAATCTAAGTAAACCAATGACAAGATCTTTTGAGATTAGGTCCATACTAGCATAAGTTAATTTTATATGCCAAAAAGAATTCTTTGATCATAGTATTTATAATGCATATATTCAAAGATATACCAAGTACACATTTTCATATCTATGATCAATGAACAATAATGCCATGGATAAAAACTCTCAGTCAAGCATATAGAGAATTCATAGAGTTATTCTTAGGAGAATTGATTTACCAAATTATCCATCTATAAGTAAAGCATAATCTAGAAAGATGGAGTGATTTGGATATATTTTCTTTTCATATCAGAAATATCACTTATATCACAAGAAAAGAATGATTAATACTTGCAAGTTATGTTTTAATCAACTAATAAAACAATTTCAGTATGAGAGGATGCAAGAATTACTAATTTTATTATTTCTTCTATTTTAGTCACTTTTCTTAAGTATATTTTAAGTTTCACTCTTTAATATATGTCTAGAGCACCCAATGTCCAATTTAACATCTTTTGTTGGAGCCTTGAGTGCTAGACACACTTGCAGAAAATATTTAGATTTTCAACTTAGGAACCCAAGCTCTTTTGGGTCCTTGCAGGTTAGCTATTATTGTTCCTTTTGGAACCCATATTTTCTTAATAGCTATTTTGTCCATAGGCTTGCAGATTTTAGGACTACAAGAAGTGTATTTCTGCATCTTCTTATTAAATTTAACAAACATGAATTTAACATGAGTGGTAGATAACCCTTCAGTTTTTTGTTTTTGCCTTTTAGGTTTATCAAATTTGTAATGTACAGATTTAGGAACAGAAGAGATTTTGCATAACCTTTGTTCCTGTTTATCAGCATTATAAGAATCTATTTTAAAATGATTCGAAACTGTTTTAACAACCATATTCTTGAAAGATTTTTGGGTGTACCAAGGTTGACATCCCAATCCAATATTATCAAATTCAGCTCTTTGATTATTTATCATTAGATTCAACTTTTCAGAGCTCAAAGTAAATCTTTCAACAACAGGTTTTAATTTGTCAACTTCTTTAGTTAATCTTTTGTTATCTTCTGAAAGCAATTCATTATTTTTCTTAAGTTTATCATGGCTTTCAGTGAGAAGTTGGTTTTTCTGATTTAGTTCTTTATTTTCCTTAATTAAGATTTCAGTTTCATTTACTAGGATTTTCTTTTCATTCTTCAGGTTCTTGTTTTTACAAATGAGTTTCTTATGTTCTTTCATTAGATCAAGAAATGCATCATGTAACTCATCAAGTGTAAAATCATTTTCAAGTTTATCATATACTTCATATTCAGAAGAGAAGACACTTTGCATTTCAATACATACCTCATCCTTGTGTGCCACAAGGCATAGGTTTTCAATATCACCTTGTCTCTCTTTTTCTTTAGAGCTAATTTCAGATTCACTAAAAATGTTAGTGCTTTTATATTTAGCCTCTAGCATATTCCATATGTCTTTAGCAGTTATGCAAGAAGATATGCAATTAAACTCATTCCTATCTAATGCACAATATAATAGGTTCATGGCTTTTGAATTTTGTTGAGCCATTTTCTCATTATGATTAGTGTTTGTGTGTGTTCCATTGACTATAATACTCCATAAATTATAATCAAGCGATTGTATGAAAACGCGCATGCGTGCTTTCCAATGTGTATAGTTTATGCCATTAAATAGTGGAGGTCTATCAATTAATTGTCCCTCTCCTAGAAAACTATCTATTTGAGTTGTCATGATCTTTGGCTCTTTGACGGTTAGGTCAAAAACACAAGGCAAGAAATTATAGAGCACCGGCTCTGATACCACTTGTTGCCCAGTAGATACAACCCAAGAGGGGGGGGTGAATTGGGTGTTTTAAAAACTTTTTGTCTGATTAAAAGAAAATACACAAGTGTATGTGCAAAAGTGAAACTAAAGTTGTAACCACAGTCAATCGCAAACACAAAGGTTTATAGTGGTTCGGAGCTTCCACTGCTCCTACATCCACTCCCCAAACACCTTTGGGAATTTCCACTATAATCAGCGATTACAGTCCGGTAGTTTTGCGAGTGTACTATCCAACTCGTTGTTTTACACCGGGCTAACAACGAACCTTACAATCCGGTAGTTTTTCGAGTGAACTACCCAACTCGTTGTTTTACCCCGGGCTAACAACGAACCCTACAATCCGGTAGTTTTTCGAGTGAACTACCCAACTCGTTGTTTTACCCCGGGCTAACAACGAACCCTACAATCCCCCAATCTTAACTTAGGCTTGGGACGCCTATCCCTTGTTCCAAGTCCCTTGACTGGAACAAACACAATATTCAAACGTTTTACAAAGATTTAAAAGCTCTTATGAAAGCAAATATAGCAATGAGAAATAACAAAATCGGAAGACCCCTTTTTACCGTTGGAAGCGTGGATGATGGTGGTTCTTCCGATGTGGATCACGTTGGCTTGAATGCGAGCTTTGATTGCCAAGTGGGAGTGAGTAGATGAGCACGAAATCAGATGAAGAAGGCTTGAATGCACTTGATTTCTCCTCTTTAAAGCACCAACTCCCTTGAACTGTTGGGAATTGTGTCCCAAAGCCAATTTTTAATTGTAAGAAATTGGATTATGTATATATTTTATTAAAATGAATAAAAATTTATTCTGGCAATTTTCTATTCATCACAAGTGTTACATCTTCAAATTGAACTCCTGTGTATTGTGATGAAGTCCTTAGGACTAATTTAGTGGATAAAAGAGGTTTTATCATTTAGTCCTTAAACTAGTTCGCGACCAAATAATGAGCTGTCAATTGGACAATAGCTATGTCAAGTATAGGTCGTTGTGTGTCATTTAGTTGGTTGTCCTCTTAAACCAAGAAGTGTGGAGACACTGTATGGCATACAGGTGAGATGTAGGAGTACATCATCACTGAACAGTGACTCACCTGCGTAGCACTCTACTGTCGGGAGTTAGCTCGCAAAGCGTATGGGCATAAGTACCCCTTAGACCTGAGACTGTCACGGTGACTTGCAAGCAACTCACTGTACTTAGGCACTGGATGACCTGAATTTCTAATTCAGGGATCGGAAGGATGCTGGGTGCAGTCAAGTACTCGCGAAGTCTGTGTACGAGTCAAGATGGGATTGACCGCTCCAGATTATAGGAGTTGATGTCTCGCTGTATTTCAATTCAGTAAAACCTTGGCCAGGGTAAACCAAGTGATGGTCACTTGATTTGATTAATTGAAATACACTATGGATGACCGGACCCAGAATTCGACAGTCCACTCTGAGGTCATCTTGAGCATCGATGGTCATAGGGATGAATTATGCAACAACCATACGTCTAGGTTCTTGAATGTTGCTTTGCATATTCGACCTATCCGGACGTCGGGTATCATTGCTAGATGGTCACCTCGATTAGTGCATGGAGTAGTCCATGTACTACCGGCTTAGTGTTCGAACCTATCGGAGTCACGCACATTAGTCAAACTAAGTAAGAAGGTCTTGACCCAATTTAATTAAGAATTAAATTGTGGGTCATTTGGAATTTGGTTCTGTCTATGTTCAGCTAGCACTGAACATGAGGTACATGCTAAATTTCATGGATGAACAACTAATTAAGTCTGTATTTCGGGTCAATCAAGTTTCAATTAATGTAATGGAACTTGATCAGGACTCAATTGTTGAGATTGGATTTGATTGGGTCTAAATTAGTGTAATTGGGCTCGATCATGATTTAATTGGGATTTAATTTCATATTTGTTCTGATCTAAGTCGGACTTGGATCGAGCCGAAACTGGACCTAATTGTATCTCTCATGAGTCGGACTCATGTGGAATTTTTTCGGGTCAAAAATCATTCAAATGGGCTGTCAATTTGGTTTAGAACCAAATAGGCTTGCTTTATTTCAAAATGGGCTAACCCATTTCCTATTTGACTAATCCCATTTAAATGGTTACGGCTGACTTGTTTTTAAACTCCCATGGACCCGTGGACCACTCCCCCTCATGGACCCTTAAGGATTTTTTTGTGAACCGCGATGGAGAAAAGCCTGGGAGGAGAAAACAGAGCCTTCTTCCTCCCGGCTTTGTCTCCACACCGTGCCACCGTCTGGCCTCCGGCCGCTCTGCCGTCTGGACCGGAATGTCCAATTTTGAACCGGCTACATTCCGGTTAAATTTGATTTTTGAAATCCGGCTGTTATCGGATGGATTTACTGTTTTTTCCCCACGTTTGTTTTTGAAACAAACGTTATGAATTTATAACGTATGGATTCGTAAAGACAGTCATTACTCCTCTTAAATCCTCTCTGCGTTGGCCTATAGATAGACCAACGTTTTCCTCTTGAATACAGAACGAATCAGAGAGAAAAAGGTGTGAATCTGTCCTCGAAATTTTGGGAAGAAACTTCACAGACAGAGGCGGCTTCGGTGGGATTTTTCTAAAGGAGAAGAGGAAGAGAGAAGAAGTGGTCCTTCTCTCTCAATCTTCTCCCAGTGGGAAGCATTCAGATCCGGCTTTCTAGTCTCCTCTCTTCTCCTCTGCGATCAGTCCAAAATTGAAGCTCTCGGGTTGGAAACGGGAGAGAAGGAAGAAGAAGAAGGAGAAGAAAAGAAAAGTGTTTCTTCTAAGGTTCTTTTTGCAAAAAGTGGTTTTGCAAAATACAGTTATCGTCCAACCTTCCTACGAAGCTCGACGTGCGTGCGAAGTAGAGGGCTTGCAGATCCAGGCCTTGCAGAGCTACCTTCAGGGATCTAGATCCAGATCCAGATTCAAATTACCTCGACCAACTTCCGCTACGGACTTGAGGTAATTTTACATAAAAGTTAAATTTAATATTTATAATTGTTATAAATAAAATAAAAAAAAATTAAAACTGATTTTTCATGCCTGGCGTTCGATTTTATCGGACAACTCGGGAAATTTTCCCTTCATGAACCTCTTCTTCTTTCTTCTCTCTTGAATGATCTTATGTTTGGCTTGTAAGAGATGTTTTAAAGGCACTTAAAAGCTCCCTTTTATAGCCCTACAAGCAATAGATCCGTTAGACACAAAAATATAACCGTTTGAAATTCAAACAAACCTGAAAAAGTGTGTCAGTCGCGTCCCAGGCACTCCGGAGACGTCTCCGCTTGAACGCGAGACGTCTCGGCTATATAAGAAATCTTTTGACGATGTTGGAGTCGACTCGGTACTTTACGGGGACGTCTCGGGATGTTTGCGCTTTTTGCATGGGGACGACTCCGCGATGTCGGGGACGACTCCGCAGTTTTATCACCGAAAAATAAGTCCTCTGGAATCTCCTGAGAGAGTCGACTCCGCGCTTTCTGGGGACGTCTCGGAAAGTTTGCTTTTTATGCGTGGGGACGACTCCGCGTCCTTCGGAGACGACTCGCGCGCATCTCTTGAAATCAGCCTTTCTGCCGCCACTGAGAGAGTCGACTCCGCTACTGAGAGAGTCGACTCCGACCCTGCGAGACGCCTCGCCAGGTGCCAGGGACGTCTCCAAACGTGCCAATTCTTCCTATTCGTGCCGGAGACGTCTCTGGGATAAACCGGAGACGTCTCGGCTGTCCCTGATCTGTTTTCTTCATCTCAAAAATTCTTCAATAAATCCTTGAAAAATAAGGAAACTTGCCTAGACATTTCTTAACAATATTTTTAGATAAACACCTGAAATCCTCAAATAAATTGTTAATACATAGGGAATTATACTCTAGTGTTTTGTGTTCATCAAAATCCATTAGGGGGTCAACAATAGTGAAATTCTCAAGAGGTCTTGGGGAGTGGATGTAGGTGCTGGGGTGCACCGAACCACTATATGTTTGTTGTGTTTGTAATGATTCTTGTCATTGTCTAACTTACTCACTTACTTAGATAAATTGCTTGCTTAACTTTTATCCGCGCATCCTTTAGTTGCAAGCATATTCAATCTAGTCACATTCTATACATCAAACTGTTGCTAAGTTTAAATTTCACTGTGCATCTATATAACTTAGCATAATTAATTGAAAAGTTTTAGAAGTAGTCTAAAAGTTTAAAAAGACCCAATTCACCCCCCCTCTTGGGTTGTATCTACTGGGCAACAAGTATCAATGTAAGTGAATTGGGATAATCCAAGCAATCTTCTAGATCTATCTCTATAAATCTTCATCCCTAGGATGTAAGATGCTTCTCCCAAATCCTTCATGGCAAAGTGAGATGATAGCCAAACCTTTATTCTTGTAATGCAGGAATGTCATTTCCGATTAGAAGAATGTCATCCACATACAAAACAAGAAATATAATAACTGAACCATTTGCCCATTTATAAATGCAAGGTTCCTCTTCTTTTTTAATGAAGCCATACGATTTGATCATCTTATCAAATCGTATGTTCCAACTCCGTGAAGCTTGCTTTAATCCATAAATGGATTTTTGAAGCTTGCACACCTTAGACTCATTTGTAGATATAAAACCTTCAGGTTGCATCATATACACCTCCTCTTCTAAATCTCCATTTGGAAAAGCGGTCTTTACATCCATTAGCCAGATTTCATAATCTAAGTGTGCTGCTATCGCAAGCATAATCCGAATGGATTTGAGCATTGCCACAGGAGAAAACGTCTCGTCATAGTCAATACCATAATGCTGACGATATCCTTTGGCAACCAGATGGGCTTTATAGGTCTCTACCTTTCCGTCTGCGCTTCGTTTTCTTTTGAAAATTCACTTACACCCTATAGGTTTAATCCCTTCGGATGGGTCAACTAATGTCCATACATCATTGACCTTCATGGATTCCATTTCGGATTGCATGGCTCCAAGCCATGTATCAGAGTCATACCTCTGCATTGCATCCATGTAGGTGATCGGATCCTCATCGTTTTCATCAAGTTCGACAGGATCCCCATCTCGGACCAATAAACCATAGTATCTGTCCGGCTGACGTGGTACTTTACTTGATCGCCTTAATGGTGCAACTAAGATGGATTCTGGATCTGATCTAATCAAATCCGACTCAATTGGTTCAGTGGATGGTGTCGGATCTTCTACATGTTGAACTTCCCTAAGTTCAACATTAGAGCTATTAGTTCCTTCACTAAGGAATTCTTTCTCTAAGAAAACAGCTTTATTGCTTACGAACAACTTTTGTTCTTCAGCAAGGTAGAAATAATATCCTTTAGTTTCTTTAGGGTAACTGACAAAGAAATATTTGTCAGACTTGGGTTTAAGTTTGTCTGTCTTCAAACGTTTGACGTATGCCGGACACCCCCAAACCCTAAGGTGAGAGAGTACCAGTTTCCGTCCCGTCCACATCTCATGTGGTGTTTTATTCACAGATTTACTTGGAATCTTATTAAGTATATAACAGGTTGACTCAAGTGCATATCCCCAAAAGGATATGGGCAGATCAGCAACCCCCATCATGGATCGAACCATATCTAATAGAGTTTGATTTCTCTTTTCTGACACGCCGTTATACTGCGGTGTACCAGGAGGAGTCCATTGGGAAAGAATCCCATTCTCTTCCAGATATATCAAAAACTCATTGGAAATGTATTCACCCCCTCGATTTGATAGAAGAGTTTTAATACTCTTTCCAGTTTGTTTTTCTACTTCATTACGATACAATTTGAATATTTCAAATACTTCAGATTTATGTCTCATTAAATAGACATAACCATACCTCGAAAGGTCGTCTGTGAAAGTAATGAAATATGCATATCCGCCTCTAGCATTTGTGCTCATTGGCCCACATACATCAGAATGTACTAGGGTCAATAAGTCATTGGCTCGTTCACCTTTTCCAGTAAAAGGTGACTTGGTCATCTTACCAAGAAGGCATGATTCACAAGTTGTTAGTGATTCACAATCATTAACATTGAGGATTCCCTCTTTTTTTAACCTGTTCATCCTGTTCTTGTTAATATGATCTAGCCTATGATGCCAAAGGTAAACATCCATGACATTATCTATTCTAGGGCGCTTATTTGACTTGTACATTACATGAACAGGCTGTGACAAAATGTAAATGCCATTACTCAGAATTTCATTTATTACAGCAACACCATTCCACATGATATTGCAATAATTCTTTTTTTATTGATATTTCATAACCATTTTTGGCCAAAAGGCTTACAGAAATGACATTCAATAAAAAACTTGGACAATAGTGACAATCACTAAGGACATTTATATGAGAGCTGAATACAAGTTTAATAATTCCTAAAGCTAGAACTGGAACAGGTCTTCCATCTCCAACATTCAGGAATCTTTTTCTTTCTTCAAACCTCTCACTGACCTGAAGTCCCTGCAACGAATTGCAAATATTAAAAGGACTACCGGTATCCAATACCCAAGTCGAATTATTACAAATAGAAAAATTACAAGGCGTTATTATATAAATACCTTGATTGGCAACTGATTTCTTACTTTTCTTAGGCCTGTTCGGATCAAGAGATGCAATGTACAGAGGACAATTCCTCTTTCAATGCCCCTGCTTCTTACAGTAGAAGCACTCTACCCTACTCTGATCAGCCTTCTTCTTATTAGTCTGACTCTGCTCAGCATGATGCACCTTTTTCTTTTGATTTTTGTTTTTCTTCTTCCCTTTCTTAAAGGGACCACGACCCTTGGACGAACTTTCCACTAAATTCACCAACCCTTTTAGGAGTTGGTGATCCTTCTCAAAAGTTTGTAGTAAACCCAACAATTGGTGATAATTTACTACCGGTTTCGTCACACGAAAATTGGTGAGAAATGGGCGGTACGAACTAGGAAGAGAGTTCAGTATAGCATATTTCCCCAATTGATCATGAAGGGGAAAACCGAGAGTGCTCAGGTGCTCGATCAACTCAATCATGTACAATAGATGATCAGTCACCGATGCCCCATCTTTCATCCGTGCGCTGAAAATAGCACAACTAGTCTTGTGCCTTTCAACATCGTCGGGAGTGCCAAAAGATTCGTTCAACACTTGAACAATTTCTTCGGGCTGGACATTCTCAAACCGACGACTGAACTCGTCGCTCATTGCAGCAAGCATAATGCATCAAATAGTGATACGGTCATTGAGCCACTTCTGATAAGTTTTTCTGATCGTACCCCGTGCATTACTAGCAGGCTGCTCAGGTGCTGGATCCATTATCACATAAAGGATCCGTTCATGATCTAGCACAATCTTAAGTTTCCTAAGCCAGTTATTGAAATTGGGTCCAGTCAACTTGTCATTATCCAACAATGAACGAAGTGACAAACTAGTGGCCATTTCTGTATAAAAAGAAAATCGGCTATCAGTATATGAATTGACAATATCCTAAAGACTTGGACTTTAGTCTAAAGGTTCTTCCACTATTTTATACAAATTTGTAGCCTCTACCTCAAATTCGAAGAATTACACTTAAATCTTTAGTGAGCATTAGAACCTAATTGATCGCATATGGGCCCGAGTGTGGCTCGGCCAACCCATATGCACCTATTGGTAGGTTCTGAACCAATTGTTTCACCAAACAATTTCTAGTGATAATTTTGCCCCAGTCTCTTTGGCAGGCGTGTGGCGCCTCCATCGAAGATTCTGGTTAGGTCCAACCATTAAATGATAGGGTTCTGTATAATCAACTAATAGATGACCAAGCCCGAGTGTGGCTCGGCCCATCTGACCACCTATTGATGGTACACTCGACTCATCATATATCAAATGACAATTCCAATGCCCGATAAGCACCAGGCGTGTGGTGCCTCCAATGATTATCGAAACATTGGACTCATTATCATCTAACTTATTGGAAGGCTATGACCTAGTTATCCCCATAACTATTTCATTTTAAGGATTTAATAATTTTAGAGGATTAAATTAGGATAGATAAGAAGATCCGGTTTACCTAAATTCTTCCATTGACTTCACCAAGTCAGATTATAAAGAATTAGATTCAAACTGGTTAAGGAGGCACCTAAATCAGTCAAACTGATTTTTCTTACAGGCATGGGTTAACTCGAATCATTAAATGATCTAATCAAAAATGATTGACCAAATCGGCCAGGTAAGTGAGATCGGTGGAAGGGATATGCCATTAACTCGACAAAGACGCATCAGTGCGAGTAGCTCCCAATTAAAAACTACCGGTCGAGTCTGCCAAACTTATCTTAGACACCGATTGGTTAATCAATTTTGATTTTAACCATCCTAATGACTCGGGCTCAACCATAGAGCCTAAATCAAGTTTCATCTTGGTCTAATCAAAGACATGGAATTGATCAATCTACAACTATTGTATTTGACCTAGAGTTTTCTTGATCTAATCTAGTTACTACTTAATTAGATTTGATCAATTAACTCTAATTAGACTATATTTGATTCTAACCCTAGGTCTAACCCAATCTTAAGAACCTGATTTGAGCTAATCCAAATGCCCCATGAATTATGCAATGTCATTGAATTAAGTTCACAATTCTAAATCTAGGTTTTCATCATCACTTAATTCTTAATTAAGTGTAAGTTTAAGAAAATTCAGATCATTGTATTATTCTTAATTACATACTAACTACAAAGTTTCAGTTCTTAAAATTTATTTTCCAGATCTGAGATTTGTAATTAATCATGCTAAAATTTAGATTTAATTCATGTTTAAATCGTAGATGATTTATGTCTATATATCACATATACAAACTCATATGAATTAACTTAAACAACATACATCATATGCATTTGTTTTCAGATTTGATTTATCATACAAAATCAGAAAGTAAATAAATTATAAATTTTATTTAGATCTAATCTAAACAAGTTTATGATTTCAGATTTATTCATGTTGTTTATATCACATATACATCAATATGAATTTACCTAGATCTCATGCTTCACATGCATTCTATTTTTCAGATCTAATTAATCTTGTAAAAACAGCAACTAAATCAATCATAAATCTCTTTTAAATCTGATCTTAACATATCCATAATTTTAGATTTAATTACAAAGATTAAAACTACTTTTAATCTTCTTTTTGTGGTTCATCTTCAAGGATTGAATCACAGTGGCACCCCTACACGCCATAAGAGATCCCATTGAATGGCAAAAGAGGGTTATGAACCCTTCTTTCTCCTATGACCGGACGGTCTGGTGATCATTCCAATCAGATTACTTGACTACTAGGATTAGAAAACTTGTTTTAGGCATAAATGTTTAAACTACTTTGAACCTGGCTCTGATACCACTGTTGGAAATCCTGGTGGTTGCATGCATTTATTTTTAAATATTTTACTGCGGAAGCATGAATTAAACTATTTAATTCCTATGCATGCTAGAGATCATATCTCTACAATAAAAATAGATCCAAAACTTTAAATATTTATCCTAAACAAGTAGGCATGATTCTATATCTAACATGTAGTCATGCAGAATTTCAGCAACCTAGTTGATTTCTAATTTTAATTTTTAATGAGATCAGATCTCATACCTTTTTGCTTTGAGAACTTTGATGATGCCTTGATCACCTTGTATAGCCACACACGTGTCCGGCCTATACGGATAGTCCACGCGAAGCTCTAGGAAGATCCACAACTGCAGGAGTGCTAGCTCGTGCAGAGATGCTGCAGTGGCTGAACTTTTCTTCCTCGAAGTACTCAACTTTTAATTCTTCTTCGAGAGGATGAAGGATGGATATGAAGGAGAAGAAGGAGGAGAGAAGGTGGCTGGCTCTTAAAATTTTTTCAAAATTTAGAACCCTTTCTAAAGACCATCTCAACAAACCCTAAGTGTGGGGATCCTTTTATAGCCAAAAGACCCCCCACGTCTCACACCTCTTTTGGCCAACGACTTTGGCTGATAAAATTTCCAAAAAATTTTGATGAATCGGCAGCTAAGAGATGAACAAATTCTCTTTTAATCTTGCACCAAGAATCCCTAAAAATTAAGGGGTTATTGCGCCCCAAACTTCAGCTGCACGCCACCCTGCTTGATGCGTCATGCAGTCCCTACAAATTAGGGATTTGATTCCTATATTTTTAGGAAGATTTGAGTCGCCATATTTTTCTAAAAAATATCCCCACGCCTCCTATTTCCTCACACCAAAAATTGGCCAAAAATAAAGAGGATAGGCACCACTGCTTTTAGGGATAAGGATGAGGTGTCTTTCTTCTCCAAGAAAGAAAGCTAGGATCCTAAATTTTAGAAATTCTTCTCAATAATAAATTCTGATTATTTGGACTCTTAATCCTTATCAAATAAGGACTCTTAATTAACTTGAGTCAATCTCAATCCAATTGGGTCAAGTTCGATCAATTAGGTTATGCCCAATCGGCTCGGGTCGAATCCGATTGAATTAGGTCAAACCCTAATTTAGCCCAAATTGAATCTAATTTTGATTTAGCTTAATTAAAGTCCAATAATTCAATCAAATTGAATTTATTAGTAATCCAATTACTAATTAACCCTTCAATAATTTAATAATTATTTTAATGCAACTTTTGCTTAGGATAATTTGTCAATCGAATTGACCAAATTACCTCTGAATGATTCTTAATCATCAATCAG